>NC_031788.1:1747528-1760631 GCF_001522545.3 Parus major
TGTGCCACCACAATCCAGGGACCCCCTGGGCAGCACCGTGTCCCTGAGCGAGGCCACCCAGCCCAGCCCCAGCCTGGCAGCAGGGGACCCACTGTGCCTGTGGGCAGGGCATGGCCAGCACCTGCCTGTCCTGGGCTCGGTCTTCATCCCAGGATCATGTTTTCCACCTCATCTTCCTGATCCACCTCCATGTCCTCCATCTCTTCCTCTGTATCAACTTCCATCATCTCCTCCAGCTCCTCCATCTCACCGACCTCCATCTCCTCTACCATCTCTTCTCCATCTAATTCCATGCTCTCTTCATTATCCATATCCACTTATATCTCCTTCTCAGTGTCTCTGGCTGCCTGCATGAGGCTGCACAACCTCATAGTGGGGTCCCTGTCCCACACCATCCCCACAGAGCTCCAGCCTGCCTGGGCAGTCAGGAGGTGCCCCCTCCCTGGAATGGCACTGTACCTTCACTGGGACAGGAGTGCACATCCTGGTGGGATTGGTGCTGAGATCAAGGCACAGGATGAACTCAGGACTGATGCCAATAGCAAGAAGCAGCTGAGTCCAGGCTGATGCTACTAGGGTGAAGGGTGGTTGGTCTCGAAGAAGACTGGAGACTCTGCTGGCTACAGGGAAATAGTTGTATTGTGCTCATCAAGAGATGCTAGAAGCTCCACCTGGAACACTGGCTGTGATACGATTAATCTGGGACCTGTGATGTGACAGGAGTTCCAGGGCCCCTCCAAACTGGGCACTTTTTGTCATAAAATGATTGAATCCTTGAATAATTTGGCTTGGGTGGGTCCCTAAAGATCATCTCATTCCAACCTGATCAACACCCCACCAGTCCAGGTCACTTAGGGCCCTGTCCAACACGACCTTGAATGTTTCCATGGATGGCATATCACAGCCACTCTGCATAACCTGTGCCAGAGCATCACCACCCTCATGGGAGAAAAACATCTTCCTCAGATGAAAGTTAAATTGAGCTCCTCCAGTTTGTAGCCATGCCCCCTTCTCCTCTCGCCACAGGCTCTGCTGAACACTCTGTCCCCATCCTTCCCCCGGGCCCCTCCAAGTCCTGCTTGGCCGCAGTGAAGCCTCCTCAGGGTCTTCTCTCCTCCTGGCTGAGCAGCCCCAGCTCTCTCAGCCTTTCCTCAGAGCAGAGGGGCTCCAGCCTGCAGCATCTCTGGGGCCTCCACTGCCTTCCCTCCAACAGCTCCAGCTCCTTCTGTGCTCAGGACTCCAGAGCTGGGGCAGGGGTGAGCCCGGGAGGGGCTGCAGCTTCATGGGCACCAGCAGGGAATTTTGTGTTATCCCTGGAGAGGAACTAAATGCACTCTGGTGTTGAGGGGTAAAATGAAAGGAATCAAGCCTGCACTGGGCACCTTTTGATTTACAGAACTCCTTGTATGGTATCAGGTGTACCATTGCACCTGCAGCACTCTGAATATTATACAGAAATTCTGCCATTTCCACGTGTACTGATTGTCTGTCCAGGTGTTCTACTGGGATTTCTGTCTTTCTGTGGTCTGTTCACTGTAGGACAGTCACTGAAGATCAGTTGCTGCTCACCTAAAAAATATTTACCCTCCTTCGCAGGGTGGACTGGGAACTGGAGTCTCAGGATAAACTCTGCACTGAGAATTATTTCAAACTTTTCAAAGTCATTTAATGAGAAATTCTGTGTAATTATGAGAAAATCCTCACTCTTACGTATTTCACAGGTTAAAGGAGATATGTGTACAACAGCGTGGCTGGAAAGTTCATCCCAGTTCATGACTGAGGCTTATGAAAAACGTATTTCAGATGTTAGAACAGAAACAAATGTGTGCATGACCCACAGGCAAGGCCAAAGTGGGGCTGTGCCTCCTGCGTGCCCAGTGGGCATTGGCTGTGCCTGGGGGCCTGCAGCCCTGCCCAGCACCTGGCAGAGGGCTGCAGGCTGGGGAGGGGAACTGCCTGCAGCCAAGTCCAAGGTCCAGACTGATAGAGCTGCTCACACCTTGGCCGCAGCTCTGCCTGGCATCTCACCAGTTGTATCCTGTCCACTGCCTTGTTCCTCAGTGCAGTGAGAGGTCTGTGTGCTCCAGGGTGATACTTCACACTGAACATCTCGTGGGATCCTCTTGGGAAAGTGAGACAGGGAGTCCCGCATGCTCAGTGCCCACGGGGCCAGGCCTGGCATCGGGAATCTGGGCTGTTCCTGGCACTACCCTGGGACCTGCTGCAGCTTTATGTGGCTCTGGATCACAGAATCCCAGAATGGGTGAGGCTGAAAGGGACCACGCTGGGGCTTCTGGTCCCACATCCTGAGTCAGAGTCATCCCACAGCACGGATCTGGAATATCTCCAGTGAATGAGAGTCCACAGCCTCTCTGGGCAATCTGTTCTAGTGAGTGGTCACTTGCAAAATAAAGAAGTTCTTCCTCATGTTCAGGTGGAACTCCCTTCAGTTTCTGCCCATTGCCTCTTATTCCGTTGCTAGGTCCCACGGAGCAGAACTCTGAGCCATGCCTGCAGATATTTATACACCGGCTCCTGTGCTGGCACCGGAGTATAGCTGGCGGTGAGTGCAGCGGCCGCCAGAGCCTACTCGGGCACGGGGCTGACGCTGCTGCAGAGGCCGTACCAGGGGCAGGTTCTGGGAACGGGACAAATTCTGGGGACGGAGCAGGTTCTGAGGACGACCCAGCCCCGCCGACTCCACGCTCTCGCTGCCCTCAGGGGAGGCGGGCCCGCGGCCGGCCCGGAGGAAGCGCCGCCCGGGCCCAGCGCCCAAGCGCAACCCGGCCCCGCCTCACGCAAGCGGCGCCGCCTCTACTTAAAGCGCGCTCGGCGGTACTATCGCCTCCTTGTGCCCGCCGGCCCCGCAGCTCCACCATGTCGGATCGGCTGCCCTACAAAGTGGGTGAGTGCGAGCCTCGGGACGGCCCCGCGGGGCTCGACGCCTCCCCCGAACCGGGGCGAGCATGTGTGGGGGAGCGCGGCCTCGGCGGCCGCGGCGCCACGCTCGATGCGGCCGCAGCGGAGAGGACGGCGGGTCCTGCCGGCGGCGGAGCCGGGCCTGAGCCCTCTGTGCGCTGGGGGAGCCACCGCGGGGGAAGGGGGCTCGGGCGCGCTGCACCACTGGCTTACTGCTCGCCGTTGTGCCGCTCTGCCGGCCCGGCTGCCCCGTCCCTCCCTTGCCGCTCAGAGCCCTTGGCGGGAACAGGCTTAGCTCCGAAGGTGAATTTCCCATCCTGGGACTTTTGAGTCATGCGCCCTGAAGGTTTTGGCGGGTATTTCTGTAGACCTGAAACTCCAAAAAGAGCCCCAGCTTTTATAAAGAGTTGGGTGTTCCTTGGAGGCTTCATTCAAGGAAAAGGACATTAGTCTGTAAGGCTCAGATTCATAAATGATTTACCCTGGAGGCTCTGGACCTAAAATACTGCAGGATATTTTTTTAAACAGCCCTAGTAAAGCTACCAAGCCCTTAACAGAGGTAAGATTAAACCACCTCCTCTTAGTGTATTTGTTTCCATGGTCTTTTCCTTGACTGTTTTAAGGCAGTTTTCAGTCCCTGTGGTGTACAGGCTATGTTCCAGTCAGCTCTAGCACGTGCAATAGCTTCAGCGGCCTCAGGCTTCATTCTGCAGCAAAATGCAATTAGCATATCTGTATTAAACCTGGCAGTCTGACTCGGAATCCTGGTGTTTCCCAGTGCTCTAAACAGTCTGTGTTCACGAGGTAGGTGACAGAAAAGCATCTGAGTATGGCCAAAATCAAATGGTGAACTTCTGAAATCTTTCAAAGAATCTCAAACTGAGTAAGAAGGACACTGTGTTGGCTGGTGCTGCAGAGTTGATGCAGCTGGGCATTCTGCTTGACCCTTGTGTTTTTAAGGCTGGGGTTGAACATCCATGGTGAATGCAGTGAGCCTGTCAGAAGTCTCTCTTGCTCATTTTTTGCTGGACTTTTCTGCTGTAGATCCTTTTTACTAAAGTAGAAGTAGACTGTAGCTAAGGTAATTACGGTCACTTAAAATAATTTGTGTGGATCTAAGGGGGAAGGACCAGTGAGGAAGGACCTGAAGTTTTGCTGTGAGGAGGGGAGAGATAAGCTGGGCTCAGCTCCTTGTTCACTCTTAGGGAGCATTCTCTGTGTGGGAAGCCGCTACAACCAACCCCTCCCTCACATGCAGGCCAATACTATGGAAGCCAGTCCCTATAGGAAGTTTTGGACTCTTGGGGAGTGTCTGCAAGAAGTGTTTAAGGCTCTGGCTTACTGAATTCATGGGCCTTGGGATGTCCATGTGCTAGATCACAGTTGATTTATGCCCTCTTGCAGTAGCATGCTTTTTTTTTTTTTAGAGGGGCTGTTAGGTTTGGTCTAAATTAAACTAAGCTCCTGTGTACCTTAGTGAAGAAGCAGGGAGTAACTGGCCTAGGGTTTGTTTTTTCTGCAGCTCTGTCTCCCAGCTGTTGCTGGGTGTTCTGTTCAGCTGTTACAGCCAGGGCCTACCCACAAGTGTGTGAACAGATACCAAGGTCTCAGCTAGTCAAACTCTGACATCTGTTCTGCTTCTCTTGCAGCTGACATCAGCCTTGCAGACTGGGGTCGCAAGGCCATTGAGATTGCAGAGAATGAGATGCCAGGGCTGATGAAGATGAGGGAGATGTACTCTTCATCCAAGCCCCTGAAAGGTGCCCGCATCGCTGGCTGCCTCCACATGACAGTACAGACAGCAGTGCTCATAGAGACCCTCATCGTGCTGGGGGCTGAGGTAATGTGGCTCTGAGTTTCTCCCTCAGCTCTTGGGTAACGCTCTGCCAGGTCACTGCTTCTGCTTATGTAACACCTTATGGAATCCTGGCAAATGTCTGTACTTTTTGGATGAGGCTGTAATCTCCACATGGATGGATTATGTATTCTCTCCTTAAGCAAGAAGCTTGTTGCCTGGCCTCGGCACCCCTGGAGTGTGGGGTATGTGTGTTCCCTGTGGACATGCTTCAGCTTTGAGTGCCTGTTGTGCCCTGGGCAGTGCTCACAGCTGCTCCCATACAGTCATGCTGTGCTTGGGCTTGCAGTGGTGTGGCTGCTCGTGCTGCAGCTCTAGGGACTGCCTCCAGCACAGATTAGCCTGTATTAAGAACCCCACAGTGCTCTGGTAAAGTCAGCAAAATCTAGTGAAGTTTTCTGAGAGCTTATGCTGCTCTTGAGCTGTGCAGGAAAACAACAGGGATGCAGTGTGGCTCAGGGATTGAGGACGGGCGTCTCCACTGAATTTTTTGTGTGACTGGACCGGTTACTCTTATCCATATTAAAGTCTGAGATACATAGAAGCCATTTACTGCCTTGTATCCCATGCCTGACTTGCTAAATGAACTCCAGACATCACAGCTGAGTGTTAGCTGTACAGGGCATGAGGAAAGCCAGGTATCTGAGCAAAATCTGTGTTGCTTTTATGCTGAGCAGGGAGCTGACTGGAATTTTGATGGATTGTTAGGTATGTGTATGATCTGAAGTTCCTTCTTCCTGCAGTTTGGCTGCCCAGAGGTGCCCTATGTGGGATCCCTCTCTGGGAACAGTAAAGAATTGAACAGTGTCATGCTGATTGAAAGGCATTGGGAGGAGGAATTTGCTCTGTAGCAGTGAAGGTGTTTCCTCAAAAATAGAAGAAGGCAGGTATGGACACTGTGCCAGCTCAGCCTGGCACATGCTGCTGTGCAGGTGTTCCCCAGCCTGTTTAGAGCTGTCCTGTGGTTCCAAATGGTGCATTGCTGAAGGAGAGCTTCAATGTGGAGGTACAGTTCTGGCTTTGTTCCAGCCACTCTTTGTGGAAGAAAAAAATCCTGTCCCTCAGCAGGATTCAAAAGGAAGCAGTAGCTGTTGAAATTTGGGAAGCTTCTTGCTGCTCCTTTTGGTGGATGTATCCAGTATTGCTGGCCTAGGAAGTAGCTGTGTGATTAGTTAAGCATTGCCAAGCTGCTTTAAGCAGAGCATAACCTCAGGTCAGTGTTACATGGGATTCATTCAAGTCATTCAGGGACATACCTGCAGAGACTTGGTTTCTCTAAGATGTGGTTGTACCTTTAAAGGTGTGTGCTGCTGTGTTAACTCCTTGACCTGATGCCTGTGGATTAATTTAGGCTTTAATTTGAGTTTGGATTCGGCCTTGGTTCATCTGTTCTGTCAGAACTTTGGTGCCAGGGAGGGAGGAATGAAACTGATAAAATCATACCCATGTAATGAGGATGTAGCTCACTGCAGCATAGTAACCTTGGTGTCTGTTTTTTGGCTGGATTAACAAATAGAATAAATACTCTACTTCAGAGTATAAGTTCTGTAATATAATAAGAATAAATTCTATAATATAAATAATAAGAATTTGTAACAAAAAATAATCCTTTCTATAACCCTTGATGTAAATACTAGGGTCTGAGCCCATCAGGTGTGCCAGTTATTTTAGGTTCTATGTCACTACCACAGGTCTGAAGTGTAAACAATACATAGGTATTTTGTATAGTTTGAATGTCATGACACCTCCTGATGTCATCTCTGCTGGTATGGGGGGAGCTTGCGAAAAACCCAGGTGAGGGGGTGCAGCTTTAGGTTATGGGTTCTGTTTTCCTGTGCTCCTTCCAGGTGTGTTTTCATGACAAGTGTTGGTAGCGTAGGCTGCTTCCTACTGCACCCTTTACTTGGAAATGTCATTTTTTGATCAAGTGGGATGAGTATCTGAAAACAGGCTGGATGACTGTGTCTCATTGCCCTCTCTATGCAAGCTCTGTAATGAGTGAATGTGCAACTAGCTGCCATTCAGTCCTGTGGGGAGAAGAGGGTATGTGGCTCTGGGTGCTGTGAGCTGGTAGGTGTGCAGATCCTTTTCAGTGCAACTCAGCAACATGCTGTTGCTTTTCTAGGTGCCTGAGCATAGTTATGAAATCTGAGGAAAACAATTAGCTCAGCTGGAAGGGCTCCCATGAGTGGAGCACAGAGGGGGAAGTGGATAAGCATAATCTTAGAAAATGCCTGGGTTGAATGTAATGTTTCAGCTGCATTTCTGACTCTTGTGAGTGCCAGCAGGTGTGTTGCTGCATGTCCATACTCTGTGGGCACTTGCTATAGGGGTGTTGGGAAAATCTGACCTTTATTGACCAAAACTTCCCAAACCCACCCTGTTGGGCACCCCTGAAGATCTGGAGTATGCTCTGGCTGTCTGGGAGAAGTGCTTGTGAGCAAGGAGGTAGCTGAATATATGGCACAACTAAAGCTAATTCATTCTCTCTATGTGACATTATTTTCCCTGATTTAGTCAAACACACAGTTCTCACCTTATCTTTGCAGAGCTACTGAAAAAGGCAGGAATCCGCACTAATTTCTTTCTGCTCTTGCCCCCTCTTTAACTCCTGTGTTTGATAGAGATATCTCAGAACTTTGTTCAGCAAACAAAAATTGGTTATTTTCCAGGTACAATGGTCAAGTTGCAACATTTTCTCCACTCAGGACCACGCTGCAGCTGCTATTGCAAAAGCTGGTATCCCTGGTAAGTTTTCCATGTTCTGGTTTGGCAGAGTTGGGCTGTACTGCCTGTTCCTGCTAAATCAAACTGTGTACACATCAAGCTCCTCTGAACATGCTAGAGGATAGAAACAGCCCATCGAAGCAGTGGTTGTTACAAACCAGGACATTTGATTCAGGCTGTGTTGCATCACCCTGTGCACAGGTCTCCCAGCAAAGGCTGCTGTTGGGCTCTGTGTTAGAGCTCATTAAGATGATGGGATGGGTGATGAAATGGAGTGGGTTGTAGGGGTGTGTAGCTGGAGGTGTTTGGTGCTTTCCAGCAAGCTCTGTGCTAAATAGGGATTGGGAAAGGTAAGGGAACTGCCTTACACCCTGTCACAGTGGCAGGGTCAATACCCAAGATATTTAAATTCTATTCTAGAATTAGCCTAGCTGTGTTCCTACCTAATGTCCCTTAAGTGCTATATCAGGATGCTGCTATCTTCTTACAGTCATGTTCCAATAAAGAGCAATTCCTCACGGATCAGTGTAATACCTGCAGCTGTTGGCTGTGTAACTCAGCTGAAGGAAGCAATCCTCAGTGCTGGGAACTGCACTTCCTGAGCCCAGCTGTTGGAACAGGCTAAATCTGGTTTCTGGAAGTCTGCTTTGGGAGGCGTCTCTCATTTCTATTATAATTATCTATTGCCACAAGTTTTTCCCTAGCTGTGGCACATTCTGTGGCAACAAAGTGATCCCTTCATCAGCTCCTTTGGCGCTACCAGCTTCAGGCATTGGCTCTGGTGTGGGATGTCAAAGGGCCACATGGGATTCTTTAGACATTGGGTTGTCTTCCTCACTGCTTTCAACACCCAAAACTCAACTGAAGAGCCATTTACAGGTTGAGTGTTAAAGTATTTGCCCTTTGTATCCTTGTTTTTGGAACTTGCTCTTTTTGTTATTTTTGCACTTCACATACTGAATTTGAAACAGTGGAGGAATGGTGGGTGGTCCTTTGGCTTCAATATGAGATCCTGATACACATAACTTCAGAATAGGTAACTGCATGATTGGCTCTTCATGGCTCAGGTCAGTTTTCTGTGCAAACAGTGAAAACATAACAATTTAGCCAAGTGTTGGGGTGTGTAAATAATGTGCCCAATATGTGTTTGAGTGGTTGAGTATGTCTAGGATTGAGTATAGTGTGAAGACAGTACAGATGCCTGGAAAGACATAAATCCTGGTGGATGCAGTATGCCAGTGGTGGCAACCTGTTGCTGGGGCTGTACTGGCATAGAAATACACTACAGTTAGAACAGATGAGGCACCTCAACTTGGATTTTAGTGCTGGGCTAGAGACTGGAATTTAAATTCAGAGTTGCTGAAGAGTTTATATTCTACTGCTTAGCTCATGCTGAAGTCTGGTCCCTCTTTTCTGCTGTGCTAGAAAATCCTGTAGTTGTGTTTTCATTTATCTGTAACAATATGCCCGGTGCCTATTTCTAGTGAGTGGGGTGCTGTGGATGTGAGTCTTTCTTAGTTTGCTTTGTCTTCTCCTTTTTAATAGGGAAGATGAATAAGGAAAGTAATGAAGTCTCAAAATTTTGACCTTGTTTGTGATCTGAAACAATGATTATTCTGAAGTCTGTTTTTCAGTGCAAATGTCTTTGTTGCCCTGTGGGCACAGATAATCATCTGTCTGTCAGCTGCTGCTGGGAGCTGCTGATGAAATCTTCCTTTGGCTGCTTTACTACATGCTGAGTAAGAAACTGGCTAATGTTTTGTGTTTGTTCCCATGCAGTGTTTGCCTGGAAAGGGGAGACAGATGAGGAATACTTGTGGTGCATTGAGCAGACCTTGTACTTCAAGGATGGGCAGCCCCTCAACATGATTTTGGATGATGGTGGAGATCTTACCAACCTAGTTCATACCAAATACCCACAGCTGCTGAAAGGTGACTTGTGTTTTGTTTTGGCAGGCACAATTCTGCCTGGGAGGATGTTTGGGGGGGTGTTTCTGCAGGAATTCACTGCTGGTGTAAAAAGGGGTGGGGGAAGAGGGACAGGCATGTGCAAACAGGCTGTGAAAATTCCTTACAGTTCAAGACCAGAATCTCTTACCTGCAGGAGCTGTTTCTACCTTTGCTCTGTAGCACATAAGCTGCATTAATTTGTCCTGGCCATGTTTCACTGTGCCCATTACCTGAGAATGACCACTAGTTCTGATGTCATACCAAAAGCTTCCTGGAAGAGGGCTGTCTTAGTGCAGTTCTGAATGAAGTTGTGACTACCTGTAGCCTTCTGTGGAAAAGGAGCAGTTTTCTACCTTAACTGGTCGTTCAGTTTGTCAGTGAAGATGCTGATGGAGTCAGGGACTCTTGCTTTGATTTGCTTTCCATGCAAATTAGTAAAACTTAGCAGTGTAGTGTTGCTAGCATGTGTTTATGTAAAAGATTTATGTGAAGGGAATTTGACATGAGCAGGTTGATCTGTGCCTGGTGAAGTATGACAGACTCTCCTCAGCCCTGCCAGTGTCCATCAGCTGTGCTGCAGCAAGATGTGTGCCCAGGATTGTTAAAGGGCACATTTGGTCTGGGATGTGAGGGAAATTGGTGGGTGATACAGTGGGGTGTGTTGGTGCTTTTGTAGAGGGGAGGTTGCTGTAGAAGTCTGCTGGATCAGCTCTCCTCTGAGTTGTGCTCTGCTTTAGCAGGAAGATCGGAGGAAAAAATCTGAAGGTGGCAGGCTATGAATAGGGCTGTGTGAGGGGAGCTCCTCTTCTGTGTGCTGCTGCAGGTAGGGGCACCAGGAAGAGGGAAACTTTCTCTGTGACAAGCCTCACTTTTGTCCTTCATCCTCAGCCTGATGTCACTCATAATCCAACGCTCAACATCTTTGTGTTATTTAAACTGTAATGAAAGTTTTTTATTGGTCTTTGCTTAGCCTCTCTTCCATCAAAGGTCTTACAGTTTCTGGGTTGCCTTTGTGTGATACTCATGACCTCTTGCTTTTCCCCTGTCGGATGCCAAAGAATACCACAATTGATAATCCCTCTGTCTTAATTGTCTTTTCAGAGGCTAAAGAAAGTTTTCCATGTTCATTCTCTGTTTTGCATGGTTGTTTCCCTGCCATGCACACCTTGGTTGGTGTTCTTGTTCCCAGGGTCTTTGAGCTGAGCTCCTTTCATACTTTCAGCCCTCCTGTTGTACTTCTTTCTCCGCTCCAGCCCTTTTCACCCTCTCACTTGTCTTTTGATCCTGATGTGGGAGGGACTGGCATAATACAATGCAGTAGGACAATGGCTCTTGAACTGTCTAATGTCTTGGTGTCCATCTGTAGCCTGCCTCTGATAAAAAACATCCCTGTGTGGGTTTGCTTCCTGAATTCATGGAAATAACTCTTACTCTGGGGTTTTAAGGAGTCTAGGGAAGATGCAATACTTGTGTTTCCCTTCCCAAACCGGCTGTAGTTGAAAAGCTCCTTGCAGCAGTTCAGTAAATTAAGACTGATTTCTGTAGAGGATTGCAAACTTGATCTGTTTTAACTTCCAGTCCATTGCTCCTTGGAAATAGCAAGACTTCCAGAATGGGACTCACAGAGTAGTCTTAGTCCTGATCTTCTTAATCTGAGATCTGTGCTTAGCCCTGTGCTGCAAAGTCTGCTTGAATGAAGCAGTGTAGCATCCATTTTTGGTATCTTACAGCTAACAGAGGCTAATGTATCCTAAGGGCTTGTGGGGATATCTGACCTCTGTGGAGGTGGAACAAGAGTGGCATTGGCAGACCATGGACAGTGTGTACATTGTGAGCACAGGAGACATTTTGGCATGAGGCAGCTGAAAATGCCATTTTCCATTTAAAGGCTGCATAAGTTTTCTGGGCTAATTTCAGAGGGAATTGTCTTCCATACTTCAGCTGCTTCTAATTTAAATAGTTTGGTCCTGTGTGTGTGGACCTGCTCAGTAAGCTTCCCCTCTTCTGAAGTGTGCCTGCAGTTAGGGAGAATGGCCTTTGTACTGTTGGCTTATTCCATTAAGCCAAATGCCCATAACACCAAGATAAACAAAGGAACAAAGGAGGAAAGTAACAACTGACCAAAGGTGAAAGTCATCTGTGCAAAGGAGGTCTCTGGCATCTGTGCAAAAGCTATGTGTGGGGAACATTGGCTCATTTGTGATTCATTGATCAGGTGAGAAATACAGGGCAAAGCAAGTCTGAGCATTTAGCAAGGCTGTGTCAGTTTAATTCAAGCTTGTCCTTGCTGCAGACCCTTCTCTGCTCTCCAGTCACTCGGGCATTGACCATGAGTGGTGTAGGCAGTGCTTGGAGCAGCTGCAGAGTGGTTTAGACCAGCTGAAAATGACAGCAGGGCACTGCTGGGGTGCCTCTGGGGAGGGGAAGCTGTTGGCATATGGGATGTGAGGTCTGCTTAGTGCCATGGAAAGACAAATCTGCTAAGCTCAGGACTTACCTCTGGAGAGCCTTTGAAGGATGAGGAGTGTCTCCTATTTGCCAGATACACAGGAAGAGAGAGGGCAGGTTTGAACTGGACGTTCCTGATGTGACCTCCAAAAGCTTTCCTTCAAGGGCATGACTGTCCATGACCCAGGCAGATGCTCTGGAAACTGATGCTTTTGGAGCCATTTCACTGTGCACAAGGCTGCACTGTGAACTTGAAAGTCTCCTCCTAGCAAGCCCTAAATATGCCAAAGCCTGAATGCATTCCCATGCATCACCAGCAGGTGACCATCAGGGGAGTGGGGCTGTCGAGGGCTCTATGCTGAAATAGAAGTGGATCAGTCAGCCTAATCATAGAATCACAGAATGGTTTGTGTTGGGAGGGACCTTTTAAAGGCCATCTATTCCAACCTGCCTGCAATGGGCAGGACACCTTCAACTCAGGTTGCTCAGAGCCCTTTAAATGTTCCCAGGGATAGGGCATGTGGCACTTCTCAGGGCATATGCTAACCTCATTGTAAAAAAAAGCAGCTGTGTTACTATCTAGCCTGAATCACTGTATTTCAGTTTAAAACCATTCCCCCTTGTCCTGTTGCAACAGTCTGTCCACATCGTGTAAGCCCACTTCAAGTGTTAAAAAGCTGCAGTGACCTCTCTCTGGAGCTTTCTCTAATCCAGTTCATCAGCCTTTTACCTTCTAGTCCGGTTGGTCTCATTTCCCTCATTTGCCACAGAGCGGTCTGGGGAGGAATGGGAGGGTCTCATGGCTCAGTCTCAGGCTCCACTGGAGAATCTGTCCCAAGTTCTGCTGCGAAAACCATGTTGAATTGCATGCAGAATTCTCTGGCTGGGCTTCAACCAGCTCACAGCTGGGTTTTTTGAGGAGTGAGGGTGGTTTTGGACCAGACTTGGCATCTATGAGTGGGCAGTGCCCTGGAGCCAGGAGGACCAGTTGTATAATGAGGGACATCACCAGCTGGTCAAGGGAGGGGTTTGTCTTGCCCTGCTCTGGGCTTGGGCAGCCTCACCTTGATTATTCTGTGGTTTTGATCACTGCAATACAAGAAAAACATTAAACGATTAGAGAATGTCCAAAGGATGGTGAATGACCTTGAGCCATGTGAGGAGGGCTAAGGGCACTTGATCTGTTCAGCTAAAGGAGCCTGAG
>NC_031788.1:1761015-1857026 GCF_001522545.3 Parus major
GGGCGAGGCCGAGGCCGGGCGGGGGCTGCCCCGGCCCCGGTCCTCTCACCCCGGGCAAACCAGCCCCGAGGGGCTGCAAGGCACCCGCCTGCCTTCCCTGGGAGCCACGCTGCTACAGCCCACTCTGGCAGGTGCAGAGGTGTGTGGCCCCGAAGTGCATCCTCTGGTGTTTCTCCAGTTGTTTGAGGGTTTTCATCTCTTCCTTGCTCTCTGCCAAGGGTTTGTTTAACTTAAGCTTCTGGGGGATGCTCCCAGCACCTGGATGGGCTGGTCTGCACAGCATTGACTCCAACTAAGGTGAATCCCTTTACTCTTCCCACAGGAATTAGAGGTATTTCAGAAGAGACAACCACTGGGGTTCACAACCTGTACAAGATGAAGGCCAGTGGGACCCTGAAAGTGCCAGCTATCAATGTGAATGACTCTGTCACTAAGGTAATACAGACAGAGCCCTTCTGTAGTATTCTGTAGTATTCTGGCTCTCTGGCCAGCTTGGTGTTGGAATGTTGTCATTCCATGAAAGTATTCCATGTCATTCCCATGAAAGTATTCCTTCTCTTGCTGAGCTTCTCCTGATCTGGTTCTGAACAGAGGTTTCTACCATATCCCAAAAGTGACTCCTTGATTGACAGTGGTTACACAATTGATGCTGAAGATGGTGGCAAGCATCAACAGTTTATTATCCTACAGTAAAATTTTCATTTTCCTCATACCTTTTCTCTCCAAATTCCCCTGGGCAGCATCAAGCAACAGTGATTCCTTCTTTCAGCACGGCCAACCCACTCTTTTATAACACACATACTTATTGGACACAGCTGTGACCTGTTAAGGGCAAGGCTGCTTCCACTCTTTGGTAATTAGTACAGCTGCAACTCATCAGGGGCGAGGTTGCCCGCAGCACCATCTCTATTCTCTTACAATCCATTTTCCTACACTTGATGTCTTTGTAAACTGTTGTCAGGACATTCAGGGTTTTTTTGTATGTAAGGACATCCATTCTTCTGTTGTTTAATAGTGTGAACACACTTCTGGAGATTATGACTCTTGGGCACAGTCAGTACCTGAGCATTTCCTCACTCTGAGTAGCTTAAAGCCCCCAGGCATGTGTCAGGTACCAGCTGGAAAAGAGAATGTGACCTCCTTGAGCTTATGCTGGTAAAGGTTGGTTGGTCTGCCTGTGGCTGATCTCTGTGAACAGCAGTTGCAAAGGAGAAGGCAGGAGAGAGATCCTTATCCCTTGCTTAGCTTTAGTGCTGCTTCCAAGATAAACCCTGGTGAGTTGAGAATGAAGTGGAATGGTGTTTAAAGGGTGGTGGTGCTTTTTGGCTGCAGATGAATTATAGTGGGAATTAAAGGTGTACTAAAGGTTTATGCATCTTGATGTTTTTTAATCTAGTTACTGACTATTATTTCAAGTTGCCATACAGATATTATCCTGTTGGGTTGGCAGTTCTCTTGTTTGGCCTGCCTTCTCTGCAGTTTGCTGTCTCCTTTCTGCTCACTAAGATGCACCTGACACTTACTTCATAGGCTGGAATCCAATTAATGTTGAAAGAAGTTCTTTACATCCTTTTCACCCAAATTTGTGCCACTTGCATAATAATTATTAATACTGTTCAGTATATTTGGAAATTCAGATGCTTCTAACAAAGCCTCTTGAGAGGATTTGGGATTCTAGTGCCAAGCAAGGGCTTGTTTTCAAGTACTGTTTGGTATTTATACAGTACAAGATTTGTACTAACCACAATTACAGTTCTCTGGGAAAATGTGCAACTAAGCTGACAAATTCTGCTCTCCCAGTCTGATACTTCCAGGTGGTGCCAAGTTCCTGTGCTAGCATTTGGGGAGAGCAGCCAACTCTGTTCTTCCCCTCTGCCACTCAAATGTTTTGGGTGGGGCAGATAGATGTCTGCATCCAACCCTCTGTACTCTCTTACTTCCATGGAAATGTACAGATACCTGGAAGGCTTTAATTGCAGTTGGGGAATTTGGTGATGAGGAAAGAGGGATACCAACTGGCCCTAGCTCTAGAATTTGGAGGATTGGTAACAAAATTTTCTGATATATTAGTGGCAGCTATGCCACTCTGATAATGTTTATAGGCACTGAGTCGGGAACATCTGGATCTGAGGTATAATTTGTTACACTTTGACCATTTTCTGCCATGGCATTTTATCCCATTTTGATTCATGCAAGAACTGCAGGTGTTGTGGGTGTACCTTCCACTAGACCAGATTGCTGCCTCTGGGAATTTAATCTTAAGATTACCTGTAGCAGACAGTGCTATGTTAAGTGAAAGCAAGAAGGATTGGTACCCTACGACTGTAGAAAGCCAGGACAGGCTTTGAGACCAGAATTTTGCTGTTATTGGAGATTTCTTAGTGTTGCTTCCTTGGGGAGCACAGCACAGCGTTAGTAGAAGAGGAAGCATTACAAAAATCAGCACAAAAAGGTGTGTTTGAGTTGAGGAAGGTGTTCGAAGGGTAAAGTAATATTTGATGAATGACTTCTGACAGTTTTGATTGGAGGGTCTGGCTGTTAATGTCAGTGTTACAGTAGGAGGATATTGTGTGATGGGGCATTTGAAATCCAGGGGTTCCTAGTTACAGTGACCATTATTAAGAATGGCTGCTTGCTGAATTTTTCCAAGTCTTAGCAATAGTGAGTGACCGTGTTAAGGTAACTCTTCACGGGGGAAGATGTAATTTTGATCCTCTGGGGCTGCAGGAACCAGTTTCTCCTGGTTGAGGTGGGCAGCTTACTGATCTGCAGGCTGGATGTGTCTTGCAAAGACAGATGATGTGATGCTGGTGTGCTTTGCCCTCCTGTAGCATATGGTTCAGTTCATTGTCTGATAAACAGCAGCAGGGAACTGGTGAACATCTGGTTTAGGAACCCAGACCTACATTGGTGTGAAAGACACTTGGTAAATTCAGGTTACCTCTAACAAGTTTTTAGTAAGCCCAAGCGCTGGTCAGTAGACACAATGTATTTATGAAATGCTTCTCACCATGTTGAAGCCTCTGTCTGATACAGATTGAAACTGGACAAATAAAGACATCAAACCAAGTTGTCTTGTTCTTATCCCTCATAGTGGTTAAAGTATTTAAGTGACTCTTGTAGTACTTGCATAGAAGTCCATTTCTTTCTCTAAGGAAATTTCACTTGAGTGGTTTTCATCTGTTCTGAAGCTGCTCCTTTTTCTCCCTCAGAGCAAGTTTGATAACCTTTATGGCTGCAGAGAGTCCCTCATCGATGGCATCAAGCGTGCCACAGATGTGATGATTGCTGGGAAGGTGGCAGTGGTGGCAGGATATGGGGACGTGGGTAAGGGCTGTGCCCAGGCCCTGCGGAGCTTCGGAGCCAGAGTCATCATCACCGAAATCGATCCCATCAACGCACTCCAGGCAGCCATGGAAGGTGGGAGCTCAAGCAGAGCAGGAATTTGGGCATCTGACAGGGTCCCTGCAGTGCAGTGTAGAGCAGTAAATGAGAGCTGGCCAAGAAGGGTTCAGTGGGTTTCAGCCCTGTCCCTGCTGAGGTACAGTTGCAACCAGTTTAATTGTAGGAATTCTTTCCTTGCAGTTAGGAAAGGGGTTTGTCACTAGAGGCCTTGAAGATGTGTTGGAGTCAAGGATTCAGAGACCATAGGGTGGTAAGGCTGAGGGATTGTCCCTAAGTTATGTGGCTCTGATCTCCATTAAAAAACACCTTCCCCCCTCAATAGGCTTTTTTAAAGAGCAATGCCATACTGTCTTTCCAGCTGAGCTCAGGGATGCTCTGGAGCTGTTCTCTTCTGTGTTTGCCTCATGTAACTGTGCCTCTTGGTATCAATTTATCCCATTTCTGTTCATACCTGCCAAGAACTGCAGGTGTTGTGGGGGCATTTTTGTAAATTCAACCCCCTGAACCCAGTCTGAGTGCTGTACCCCAGACTATTCCTCTGGGCATTGAATGCACAGACCCACAGATTTGAAGAGGGTCGAGGGATGGATGGTTTTTGTGCCATGTTGGTGTTTTGCAACAGCAGAATCCCACTACCTTGTATCATCCCTAGGCCAGGTGTGGGCAGAAACATTTGACTCATTCTTTCTCTGTACTCTCCTACTTCTGGTGTTGTGTCCCACTTGTTAATAAATGTTGGAGGTTGTTTAGAGAAGTAACTTCTTCTCTTTTCAGGTTATGAAGTTACAACCATGGAGGAGGCCTGCAAAGAGGGCAACATCTTTGTCACCACCACTGGCTGCACTGACATTGTGCAGGGCAGGTATGGCCAAGCCACTTGCTTTAGTGAAAGCATACCTATACAGTTAGATTTCGGTTTTTAAATACAGTCATAACCTGTCAGCAGTGTGGTTAGGGTTACCACACAGTCAGACTTCTGGACATCAGAATTTAGCATGAATTTAGTGAGAAATTAAGTCTTTGGTCAGTTTTGTTGGCTTTTGCCACATTGCAGTTGTTCCTGGCTTATGGAATCTAATGGTGCAGAAACAAAAGCTGCAGAGCGATAGATTGACTTTTGGAGAATGAGGGCATCAGGGCTGAATTCTGTGTTAGGCCAGACAAATGTGAACAGAGGAGAGGAGGCAGGTAAAGGTTGAAAGTGATTCCATCAGTGGGTGCATATAGCAGCTGAAACCAGCCTGTTCTCAATGAACTGCCCTGCAGCGTTTGGTTACTGCTTTGTAGATGTCAGTTTATAGCCCCAGCTCCACACAGACTCCTTCCTTTCTTTGCCATGATGACTGTACATGTTGTAATGGAAGATCAGATTAGGTAGAAGGAGATCAGGCTATTAGTGTCTAGAGATGTAAAACTGCTGGGAACTTCAAAGTCATGAAGAATTTTTTTTCTGTGTAAAAAGTAAAGTAACTGCAGGTATTTGTTTTGACCAATAAAAATTTTATTACTTTCCACACTGGGAAAATACTTTCTCTCCAGTAAGCTCTTATATCCTTGGGAAATGTCCTTCCCTAGAAGCTTGAAAGTCTTTTCCAGTAGACTTCCCATGCCTGGAGGGGTTACCAGCCCCACACACTTTGTGAGAGTCAATGCAGTCACTGGGCTGGGCACTAGTCAGGACTGCGGATTAGAGCATCTGCTTTGGATTAACTTTTGATGCAACTTTTTGTCTTTTGCAGGCACTTTGAGCAGATGAAGGATGATGCTATAGTGTGTAATATTGGCCATTTTGATGTGGAAGTTGATGCCAAGTGGCTGAATGACAATGCAGTGGAGGCAGTGAATGTCAAACCTCAGGTGAGACAGCCTTTCCACAGGCTCTCCTCCTGGAAAGAAGCAATGGCTACTCAGTGTCTGTTTCTAGAGAGTATTTCTCTTCAGGTTCTTTGGTGTTTCTGGCTTTGTTGGAAGCCACTGTTGCTCTGGTCAGAATGCAGATTCTGCTAACCTGGAACAAGCTGCACATGATATTCTTGGTTGGACATTAAAGTGATTGTTCCAGCCAGTGCCCGAGTCCCTCTGGAGAGAGGTACCTGGTATGGGTACATCTTTCTCCATGTGTTCCCAGTTCCTTGAGAGGCAGGAGCCTACCCTTAGTGCTTGTTGTAGAGACAATTAATGTAATCAAGTCCATTCAGCTTTGATATTTGGGGCATGGGGTTTGCACATGTGCTTGCTTTGATAGCCCTGAGCTGAAAACAATGCCATAGCTCGACTTCAGAAAGCAAGTTAGATGAGAAATACAGAACAGATCATTAGAGACCCTATAAAACTTAAGAGCAGAGCCCATAGATTGCCTTGTGCCTGCCCTGAATTTCCTCTTGTAGAGCTGTTTGCTCATGTACTGCTCTGTAGCAGAACAGATGTGATCCTAAGGGAATCTCAATGGAATCTCTTTTGGGATTCTATCAAGGTTTGAAAAAATTCACACCTCTTTGTTTTCAAAGTGTAGTGTATTTTTTTTAGTCTACTCTGAGACTGAAGCTTCAGGAAAGCATATCTGGATCTCTGCCAAACTTAGGTTTCTCTTCCAGACTTGGTGGCTTCAGTTTAGAAACCAGTGTGGGCAGACCAGGCAGGATGTTTCACCCTTGCTCAGCTTGCATGCCCACCATGTATTTGCTTTTAGCTCTGGCTGTGGCTGCACAAGGAAAATCAGAATCTGAAAATTTCAGGTTTTTAGCTGTGTGTCTTAAAGCAGAAAAACAAAACTGAATTAGATCAAATTTGTTTTCTGACACCAACACTGAGGGAGAACATCACATAAAGCAAACCAGGCTTTATCTGACTTGGTGTGGGACTTGTGGTTACCTTTTGAAGAGGGAGTGTTCTTGCTGATAGCAGGATTCTGGGACAGGTTTTGTACTTTTTAATAACACCACACCCAAATATACCTCTCAGATCTTCATCTGCCCTTCCAATTTCCATAACTCCCCTGTGCTTTCTTGGCCACCTGCATCAAAGTCTTACCAAGTGCTTGTGGGAGGTATGTTGGGACACTTTGCATGGCCTTAACCAGGTATGCAGTTACACCCTCAAGTTCTCACTATGTTCAGGTTTGTTCTTGCCTTAGTGGAGCTGACTCTGTTCAGCAGCTCTTATCCTAAAGGAGCCCACAGGTACCTGCCTGCTTTCTGCTAGCTCAGGTTGTTTTAAAAATAAATCTTGGACTGCTTGAAGAATAAACGCTGTTGAAGGTTAAATTTGGTGTTAATATGACACCATACAAACTGCCCTCACAGAGGCAGTAAATCCCTTTTTATATATTTTGCTTTGAGAAGCAGTCTGGCATTGATAAGGTGCAGTGTGGTCCCAGCTGTGAAAATTGTAACAAGTTTCTGATTGTAAAACAAATAAAATTACCTTTTGAAAAGGATGGAATTTGGGTCAGGGTTGTCCATATGGGTTAATGCTGAAGAAATCTAACTTACTGAATACTCAGATTTTTACTAAAGCTTGGCAGCTTCTTTTCTGTGTCCTGAACCAGAGAGGGGAATATAGTACAAGAGCAAAAATCCCTGACTTTTTGTGAAGACACCTGTCTCTTGATAAGAGGATTAATGCCAGGGCTGAAGGGGTGGTTAACTTCAGTTGGAGGTACAAAGTAATTGAGACTGTCCAGCATGAAAGTTTGAACACTGTGCTGATTTAAGAGCTATTTAGTACTTTAATAAGAACATCTTACTGTGCCATTGTGACTGATGTGTTGCTTTCAGAGGACAGGTGAGAAGGAAATAGGTTTTTTACTGGAAAGCTGGTGGGTTGGTTTGGCTCTGGGTTTGCACTGCAGCCTTGCTCAGCTGTGTTTGGGTATCAGAGACTGACCTGCAGCACAAACTCAACTTGAGAGGTCAAGCAAAGGTCAAGGTCAAGGAACTTAGGCCTATAAATTATTCCCATATAGTGTGAAGGGAAGTGCAAAGCAGCCAAAAAGTCCAGAGCTAAGTAAATTCCAATGGGGAAAAGGAGGAGGCATTTGTCTAAGTGTGGAGAGAAGCTTATTGCTTAGGTAATTTGAATTCTACTTCTGGAGCAATTATGTGAGTTTATGAATCAGCCTGTATATGAGATGTGTTCCCACAGTACTGATTTAAGCCTCTGCTGGTGCCACTACTATTTTTGTATTTCTGTGCATTAATTTTATATTTTCTGTGTTTCTGTGTGCATTGAATAACTCCAGTCAGTACAGGTTGCTGAAGGTGTGGGGTTCTATGCACAAGCCAGCAGCTGTCCAGGGGCAAGTTCTATGGATATTATGAAAGGATTTAATATTTTGACATCTAAACCACCCAATTCAGACTTGAAAACTGAAATGCTACTTTAACTGCACAACTATCTTTTGTAGTTCCATCTGTAAATGCAGATTTGTTATAAGCAATACTGTAGCTGTTCTCAGGGTTTTTCATGTTCTGCTTCCCATCTGGTTCCTTCTTTATTTTTTGTTACTTCCTCCCATAATCTCATGATGGCCCATATGGTGTTTTTTGGGTGGACTGAGCACTGTCACTGGTGGTCCACAATGGAGAATTTGCATCCAAAATAACTGCAGCTGCTCAGGGGGGGATCATTCTTACCCCACTTGATGAGTGGTTTTGGGCAGGAGAAATCAAGGCTGACTTAGGGCTGCTCTTTGAGGTGGTTACTTCCTGCATGTGTCTTGCTAAAATTACAATAATCTGTCATGTGAACCCGAGAGGCAGAAAATGGTGATTGAAGCATAGCTGGAGCAGGCAGGTGGAGGCACAGACCTGCTCTGAAGGCAAAATGCCTGTTACAGAAAACATGGTTTGTATTGGTTTGTTCTTGGCATCTCTGCTAAAGACCCGCACAAGGATCTTTTTTCAGAAATGGGTATTCTTGCAATTACAGTTTCATCACATGTGTCTTTTAACTTACACACCAAAGCTTTAAGAACAAAATTGAAAATTGTGTTTTACTTTAGAAGCTAAAAGTTATTTAATATTAAGTTTAAATAAAGCTGTAAAGAAGGACCCTTTTAGGTCTGTCACAGTTGCTTTGCAGTGCTAGCAGAAGATAAATGGTCTGAAGCATTAAGTTTTGTCAAAGTTGGTTGCTGATTGTTTTAAGTATTTCCAAAGTGCTTTACTCTCAAATACTTGGTATGACATGAGCAGTAAGTACCAGTTAATACTGAATATTCTTGTGACTTTATGGGCCATATTGGTGTTTCATTATTGCTTTAATGTTGTAACCTCCTCCAGGGTGAAGGCAGGGCAGAGAGGAGCTATTGAGAGTGGAAAGGAGAAGCTGGTTTAAGTTTAACATTGCAGGAGTCCAGTCTGCCCTAGGCAGCTGGGGCACATGCTAAGTGACATTATCTCCTGAGCTGTGTGGGACAGTGACATTATCTGTCTCCTGAGTTGTGTGGGGCTCTCACAGCTGAAGCCCTGTCTCCTTAGCCCATCTGAGCCTGGATTCTGTGTGCAGAGTCCTGCTGTCCCTGGGGTGGATCCTCCCTTGGGGAGATCGTGCCTGTGGTCCCCCAAGAGGAAAGCAGGAGCCAGGACAGCTGTTTATTGTATGTATTGGCCTTGCAGAGGTGGGAGCAATTCCAGGGGACCTTCAACAGGCTGAGGGCTCTGGCTGTTACCCTGTGTTAGATGCCAAGGCTCTGGACTGCTGCATGCAGAAGGTGTTCCCTCTTCCCTGCCACTACACACCAGTTGAGACCAGTGGGCATAGATGAACTGGGATTTACTGCTAGCAGCACATTCCTGTCACAGCTGGCTGGGACTATACCACTACATGTGGAAAAGCCAGGAGAACTGGAGAGCTGGTTAAAGAAACTGGAGAGCTGGATAAATACAAAGCAGATGCCAAGATAAGTGTGCTGTGAAGCTCAGGATTGCTGCAGGCTTTGGAAACACCTGGGATGGAGATGAGAGGGGTGTCTCTGTTATAACTGAAGTGCTGAAGGGGGGAGGCCCCCTGAGCCCCCCAGGTTTGCCCCATGGCTGACGTGGCTGTGGCACTGCTGTTCCCACAGGTGGATCGCTACACGCTGCGCAACGGCCGCCACATCATCCTGCTGGCCGAGGGCCGCCTGGTCAACCTGGGCTGTGCCATGGGCCACCCCAGCTTCGTCATGAGCAACTCCTTCACCAACCAGGTCCTGGCACAGATCGAGCTCTGGACCCACAGTGACAAATATGCTGTGGGGGTCCACTTCCTGCCAAAGAAGGTGAGTGACAGCCACATAACGGTGCTGGTAAGGAAGCCAACATCAGGCGTGGCTTTGTTTGTGCTTGTACTCATTTTCCTACTGAAGGTTCTGTCCTTCAGAGATGTTTGGCTTCAGACATGCTGGGTGTGAATGGGCTGTTCTTTGGTGTGCAGAACTGGGACTTGGCTGTCCTGTGACAGAACATCAGGCACTTTTTGACTTCTCGAAGGTGCTGGGAAGCCCTGTACTGCCTTAGGGTAGTTGGAAAGCTTCTACCCAACCAGCTTGTTACTTCTACAAACCTGTCCAGCAGAAAAGTATCATGGGCAGAGTTGAAACTGGAGTGAAACTGAATCCCTTTTACTATGGTTGATAGAGTCCCGATCCCATTTGCACCTGAGAGAGCTTATCACAATCTGGTCCTAATAACTTCACAAGATGCCAGATTTCCTTGGATTTCCCTTTAAACTTATCTCTGCATTCTTTGTTCTTGGAAAAGTCTGGATCATGTCACAGCTTGCACATTCCTTTTAGAAAGCTAACATGGTTTTAATTTTCCAAAACAAGCCTGAGAATTTGAGATGTTCATGAAAAGAGATGCTGGAGTTAAATCCCACTGCCTTTGGAGCACAACCAGGTGGGAGAGTAAATGTGAAAACACTTTCCATTTGGGAAGTAGAATGTGTATGTTTGTGCTTACTAATGAGGTGTTTCCTGAAGAACTTTTTGCAAACTCATCAGTTAAGGATCAAGTCAAACATACCAGAAATGCAGTGTAGGAGTGGATCAGCAAACTGCCAGTTGATTGAATTCAAAGGAACAGTCTTACTGACAGCTCTCTTGAAAATGAGAGCCCAGTATTGCTGATAAAATGTGGCTTCATCCTCTCACTGAATAACAATTTTTAATAAGCATATTTGAGGTGGAAATACATAGAAATGAGAAGAAATGCCCAGAGCAGTTAAACATGAAGTTTCCTGTTAGGGGAGCATGTGGCAGTGATCTCCTCAGGTTCATCGACTGTGATAAAACACTTCTGACCCTCTGTGCTTCACAGAGGGTTTTACTCAAAGAATAAAGCAGTCACCTTGTCAGAAACAACAAAATAGCTTTCTCTGATAATTTTTTGGGTTAGTGCCTATCCTTGTTCTGTGCAGTTGTTTTGAGGTCCAAATGTAAGATTTAACAATTACCAAGTACCTTACACTGCACTTTCTTTGACTGCAAGAATATTGCTTTGATCAGCCATTACAAACATGCACACATTTCTGCAATGTGTGTTCCTGGAAATCTAGGAAAACCCTTGTCTCCACATTCTTGGCACCAAATCTGTCCTGCTCAGCTTTGATTTTAAGGTGAGAATGTCTGCTTACCTTCATCTAACTTTGTGTGTCTCTTATGTCTGAGTCTTGAAGTCCCCAAGCTGAAGCAGCTGTGAAAAAATTGATCCCTGCTGCTGCTTGAAAATCTCATCTGGGAATTGTCAGGGACTCTGTTCCTTTTTAAGTGGATGCAATCTGTCTTACATTCCCTGGAAATACACCTGTGAGAGCTTCATACCTCAGTCTAATCAACCAGATAAGAATACAATTTCTGACCCTCCTTTTTTCTGTTTCATGGCATCCTGACAGAATGTACTAGGTTTAAATACTTGATTCCCTTCTAAACACATGCCTTCCCCTAAAGTTTTCTTCTTTTCATGGTTTGCCTGTCTCTTTGGTGGATTGCATGGTTCATTTCCACCATTTCAACCATTTCCCCTTAAGTTTCTGATTTTGTCTTGTCACTTTTGGCTGTACTGGTTCCCAAGAGGCAGGTCCACTGTGGTCATTGTGAGCAGGCTGAGCTGCAGTGAGTTACACCCTGTGCAGATGGAGCTTTTTACCTGGCTCAGCAGAGTGGTGGCTTTGTTACCACAGGCCCTTGGATGGGGAAATCCAGGACAAGTTTTTGAATCATTTAGGCCCTGCTGGTTCACATGAGCTGCTGGTTTGGCCCTTGATTGTTTTGTTGATTTACTGCTCTTCAGTTACATTGCAGCCTTTCATGTCTGCTTAACTAATATGAGGGAAATATTGCTGGTTTTCTCTGTGCCACTAGGATTTAGACTTACCTTGTATCTGTTTCTTTTGCAATGATTCCCTGGTTTTTTTGCAGGAATTACAAATGGTCAGATTTGTCCCTGATCCCTGCTTGTGCTGTACTTTTTACCTCTGAATATCCCCTCTGGCTGTACATCCCCCTCTGACACAGCAGCTTGTTCACCACCCTCCTGTTTGTTTTCTGACTCTGCTGGAACACTTAACTGCCTTCTAACTTTATACATTTTTCAGTTTCTTGAGTTTACACATCTGCCTGACACTTCTGGGACAGAGATACTATATCAGCTTTTCTGTGCTTGTGTCCTACAGCCCACCTTGGTTTTAGTCTTCATGAAGACAGTGCCAGTAGATACAAGTAGATCTGCTGAACTGGAGATTCTGGAATGAATTTCATTATTCATGTGCCCCTAGGATGGGATATCTGGAGAATGCAGGAATTTTTTTCCAGTGTTAGGACTTAGATAATATTGTAGGATATTTGGTATGTCCAGGTGTCTTTGTAGTGGAAACTGGGGCTTTATCATTCTACCAAACTGGGTATTCTTACCTCTGAAGAGTTTGAACTCTGCTCTTTGCTTGCTGGATGGGTATGAATGTGTAAATGAGATTGAAATGGATTTGATTATATAAAATTTTGTCTCACTTAAGCTTGACTCCATCAAAAGCACAAGCTCTTCCATGTGAGCACAAGTCTGTGCTCAGACAGGTGAGGGATGTTGGCAGGAAAAAAGCTGTGTCAGTGTATGTCCTCCTTGGGGCTGCTGTTGGTTTCCACATATTCATTTCTCCCTATGGACTGTGACTTCCTGAACTAATAAAACTCTGTTCTAATGTTCTTGTCTCAATGTTTTGTTTTCCAGCTGGATGAAGCGGTGGCTGCTGCTCATCTGGACAAGCTGAGTGTGAAGCTGACGAAGCTGAGTGACAAACAGGCCAAATACCTGGGCTTGTCCAGAGATGGGCCCTTCAAGCCAGACCACTACAGATACTGAGCAGGTGGCACTACCCAAAGACCAAAGTGCAGGGATACAACCTTCCAAAGCTCTTGTGTGTGCTGGGCTTCTGAGGACAAGCCTTTTGCCATTTTCCCCTCAGTGCTGCACAACTCTTCCCCTTACAAAGGAACCTTCAGGGCCCTGTCAGTGGAAGAGGTTCACTGACTCCTGGAATTAGAACTGGTTACTTAGCTAATGTCACAGTGAAAAGAGTCCTATGCACCTTTTGTTGGTCTGTAATGCTCCAGTAAGGGGAGCAGGACAGAAGGTGACTAAATGAGAATGTGTAGTCTTGCCGTACAAGTGGCTGACAGCTTTGAGCAGGCTCACCAATGAGGTGGGGAACGGTTTCTGCAGGGAGATGCTTTTGCCATGCCCTGCTCCAATCAGGTGAATCCCATTAGGAGACTGGGACTGTCAGGCCCTCTCCACAACAGTGCCCTGGTAAAGTGCATGTTGTGAAACTGGGGGAAATAGGGAGGGATATGAGTTGCTTGGTCTCCTTGCTGTAAAATCAACTCAGCCTTCTATTCACAGGTTAGAGCTGAAGCTTTTTCTTGGGTTAATTTATTCCATCAGCTTTGATCAGAACAAAGACCCATTTTGTGCTTCTGCCATACCAGCTTGAGGAGGGGTGAGGCAAGAGAGACTTTTAGCTTTCCAAGTGTGTTGTGAGCAGCTGAGGAGCCACTGAGGGCGTGGTTTGGGGTTTAGGGTCCTTGTTCAATCCTCTGCAGACACCAGCAGCACACTGCTACCCCCAGCTTGGTTTCTCTGAGTTGTCATGTCTGCTGTATCATGTTTGTCACTGACTTCAAGTGCTTTTATTAAAGATCTGACTGTGGCCTGACTTGTTTTGTGCAGTGAGATGTTTTGGGATTTACCATGGGTTTGTTTACCTTTGTGTGGTCTTTAAGCTACTGAAAATACTTAGTGTACCCACATGGGGTGTCCTCAAGGCAAAAGCCAGTGCTGTGGCTGCTCTGCATCTCGTGCTGTGGCTGTGGAAAGCTGCTTCTCAGGAAATATTTGAAGGCCTGAATCTTAAAGGATGGTCACTCTGCCCACACAGAATTATCTCCATATGCCATGGAAGTTTTTTCTTGCCACTGTCCTCTTCAGTCAGCATTGTACTGCAGACCACCTCTGTTTATGGATGTAAGAAGATAAATGGTGATGTTACAAAGTGCTTGAAATTCTCAGATTCATGCCCAAACCTCAGTGAGCAGTTGGAACAGATGGTGTGGAGTGTGAAGTGTTGGAAGAGGATACAAAAGAGATAAGTAAACAAGGCGTTGCTCAGTGTGCAGATTTTTTCATGGTTTTGTTCTGTTTTGACCTCTAAAAATCACCAATTTGAACTGAATTTAGGTCCCACAGGGGCACCATAAGTGACTCCATAATCATTAATGGTGATTATCCTTTCTAATTTTCCTTTCTAATATCCTTTCTAATTGAAATGTAGGTGTTGTGCACCTTGTGCTTTTGACAGAGTAAAAGTGGTGAAAAATGTCACTGGGAGAACAAATGCAGTAGGAAAATAAGGACTCCTGGTATCCTTATTCCTTGGTTTCCACTACTTTGGGCTTTGCCTTCTCAATCCACAGCTGAAATCTGCTATGCTGAAGTGCAAGGCTGTAGTTCTGCTCTTGGATTCCTAAAATTCAATTAGGAAGGGCCACCTGGAGGTCTCTGGTTCATCCCTGTCCTCATCCCAGGGCCATGCTGAGATGAACTTGCCCAGGAGAGTTTCAGTTGTCTTGGGACTGATCACATCATCTCCTTAGGCTTCTCTCCCAGATTGTGAAGTCCCTCTGGTGAAAGTATTTTTCTGTGCATTTAACTGGAATTTCCTGTGTTAAAACCTGTGCTAGCTGTTTCTGTGCCTCTGGGAAGGGGCTAATTCCATCTTTGCTACATCCCTGACTCTGTAGACAAATCAGGGAAGTGTCCAGACCAGCTCTAAAAAGGTCTCATCTGCTTTGCAAGGCCCTGGGCCACGGCATTAAAGTACCACTGTGAAAACAAGAACTGCTCTGTGACTTCCTAGCACAGCGTATTCATTATTAATTCATTCATAATTAACCAAACCAATGAAAGTCTGATTTGCTGCTGAAAATCCACTATTGTGAACAAGTTAGCAATGTGGGATGATGATGGTTTTATTTGATAAAATGCAAGATTTATATTTTGGATCTATTTATTAGGTCTTGTGTTTATTTTTTGCTGCTGTTGAGGAAGACTGGATCAAGCACAGGCCCTAATAAAACCACTGCCAGAATTTCTGTGCCTTCTTCCCAGTGCAGTTGTAGTTTGGTGGCTGCAGCACTGCTGTGGTCAGTACCTGTCAGCAGAGTGGTTTGGAAACTGGAACTGCAACATGAGCAAGCTGAACGTTTTTGTTCAGCCTTTTTTTGTGCACTTCACATTCTTTAGGTACAGCTGTTCAACCTCAGTGGGGTCATCTTAGTTCTCACTGTGGGATGAGCAGTTTGAACTCTTTCTCAAGTGCAATTCTGAATAATCTTTATGGCAAAATACACAGATTTATTTTTTTTTAAAATTCAGAAGCTTTCCAGGATGAATGGAAGACTTTGAAACCTGGCCTTTGGTGTAGCAGCTGATTTCCTTTAAAAAATGCATGTTGTTCCATGTTGTGACTCCCTGCAGTTTTCTTAACGTGTACAATCCACATTACAGCAGAAGTGTGCCCAGGTGGGCAGGGAGACCAAGGGCACCTGGGCTGTCCCAGGACTGGTGTGTCCAGCAGGACCAGGGCAGTGACTGCTGGGGGCCCATCTCAAATCCTGGGGTCAGTTTTGGAGCCACTCACAAGAAAGAAATTGAGTGTTGGAGTGTCCAGGGCAGGGAACGGAGCTGGGGAAGGGTCTGGAGCCCCAGGAGGGGCTGAGGGAGCTGGAAAGGGGCTCAGCCTGGAGAAAAGGAGGCTCAGGGGGCCCTTGTGGCTCTGCACAATCCCTGCCAGGAGGGGACAGCCAGGGGGGTCGGGCTCTGCTCCCAGGGAACAGGGATGGGACAAGAAGAAATGGCCTTGAGTTGTTCATGGGAGGGCTAGGCTGGATAGTGAAGGCAGTTTCTTCATGGAAAGGGTGGCCAAGCATTGGCACAGCTGCCCAGGGCAGTGGTTGAGTCTCCATCCCTGGAGGGATTCAAAAGTTGCATGGGTGTGGCACTTGGGGACATGGGTTAGTGGCAGACTAGAGGTTCTGGGGGAATGGTTGGACCTCCATGGTCTTAAAGATCTTTTCTAGCCTCAGTGACACTAAAATCACTCAGCCTTGTTGCTTGCTTGCTCTGTAGTGGCAAGAGCAACTCTGATGCCGGAGTTTTGCTAAATCATTCACACCTAATTTCTTTGCTCTTTTCTTTGTTTTCGATCCACACACAATTAATTCAGAGTTCACTCTAGCCTGGGGTTGAGAATGTAGATTGCCTAAATACAGATTGCCAGACCCATTGTGGTTGCTTTACAGTGGTTTTAGCAGGAGCTAAATGAATGAAGAATAGCACTGAGGAAAGCCTGGCATCTGTAGGGGCCCAGGCTGGGGAGTGTTCCCTCCCCAGCACCAAAACCCCTCAAATGGGCTCCTCTGGCATCCCACATCTGGCTGTGAGTCAGAGGACAGTGACAGGCTCCAGCTTTTCTCACTTCTGGGCTTTCTGCACAGCAGATGTCCCAGCACTGGGGTGAGATGTGAGCCGTGGGCTCCCTGGATCCAGCCAGGGGATCCTGGAGAAGGGGAGCTGGGTCACTGCGAGCACAGAGTGCACGGGCAGGGCTGGCAGGGGGAGCAGGGAGCAAAGGTGAGGTTCAGTCTCAGACTGGGGAAGCTCAGCCCGTGTTGTGTCTGGTTGAGCAGGGCCTGGATGCACAGAACTGCATTTGCTCCTTGTGGAAGGTGAGAGGCTGTCCCAGAGCAGCCCTCAGGCCCCTGTCCCAGCCAGGCTGAGCAAATGAACAGTCCCAATGCAGCCCTACCTTCAGTTCAGCACCTCCTTCCCCCCAGCCTTGTTTGCAGGCTCATTTTGAGGGGCAGAAATGCAAGAAGTGAGATTTTCATGTGTGCCCAAAGGAGGTGAGTTTATGAAAGTGGGCTCTGGGAATGAGGAGAGCTGGTGTGTGCTCCCTTCCATACAGTAGCAACTGGCTCAGATTTGCAGCTTCCTCCCACCCCTGATCTCCCCAATACCATCAACCACTGGCTGAGAACTGGGATATAGTAAGTCCACTCTAGTTAGTAGCTGTTCCTTAGATTTAGCTGTTCCTGGCTATTAATTTAGCAGGGCTTTTCCTACTGTTTCTACTTGATCAGGAAAAGAACCTCAGTAGTAAAGTAGTGCTAAACCAGATCCATTTCCTCACTGGGAAAAGCTTTTATTTCATGCTGTGTCCAATTTCAGGTTGTTATTTAGCACCTTCAAGTAATTTTCACTGTCCCATTGCCTTCAGTAAGGCTGGGTTGTTCTGGGTGGTTACAAACATTGTCATCCTGGGACATCTGTCCCTGCAAATTGATGGAACCTGGTGATCAAATGAAATCAATGATGAAAGACTGTACTCCTGGTCTTCAGACAGCTCTGATTTGGCCAAAAGTAGTCAAGTATTTCTCAAATGTCTGCCAGACTAAGATTCTGTTAATGCTTTCCTTATTGTTACCAGTGAAAACACACTTCTCTTGTACATAAGGCGCCTCCTGCCCATGTTTTCCCTCCATTGTTGAGTCAGAAGTGATAACAGAGCACAGGCCATACATTTTTCTCCATTTATCTCAATCAGAAATGCCAGACTCTGAGTTTTAAATTTGCAATATTGTCTTCCTAGGCCCTGCTCTTTATCTTTTTTGCAAGGCTTCTATGACATGGAGATTGATGGAGATGCACAGGTTGCCTTGGGAAGTACAGATCACTGCAGAGGAAAACAAGGCATGGCTGAATAGATGCTGTACTGAGGACTCTGAGGTTCATGACTGAGCTTGTTTTCATAGCAGTCTTTCTTCCTGCAGATGTTATGAAGCTTCTCAGAAGCTATTGTGGGGTTTTTTTAGCCTGTGGAGCTTTTTGCTAAGACAAATCAAATGTAGTAAATGTAGCCTGGGAAACCTCAGCAGGGCTTGCAGTAGCATTGCTTGCCACTGGACAGCTTTGCACCGCTGTAGCAATTACAATTATTTTTCTTCGCTTTTAAAATCCCCTTCATGCCTGTGGTTTGCACACCAGATTAGGGGAAGCAAAAACAAACAATTGACTGTCAGAATAATAATAAACAACTCCATTCCTGTGCAAAAATACTTCTAGAAGTGGATGGGATTAAATAAAATGGGTTTAAGGTTCTGCAGCATCTTTTTTATGGGATGGGGACACCCCAACTTCTTGTCTACTTCCCTGAAACTGCACAGCAGAAAGATTAAATACTTTAGGCTACTTAGAAAGTTTGTACTAAAATTTTCACTTATTGTTCCATCTGCAGAGTCCAGAGACACTTTTCAGCAAACCTGGTACTTTTCTATAGCACCCTGGTTTTGGTTTCATTAACTGGAAAATCATTTCTGTAAGGGAGTATTTAATGGGTTACAGTCACAGCTTTGTGCTCTTTTTCCCTGATGGAGCAGCAGCAGTTTGCAAGTAAACTGAACAGATTGCAGAGGTTCAGGCACTCCTTAACTCCTTTTTAATTGGGCAGGAGGTTTTGGGTTGAGCCTGGGCTTCCTGTCACCACCTGCCTTTTTATTAACTTGTGTCCACTAAGAACAAACATTTGGTGGCCCTGTTCTTCCCTCTCTCCAAAACTTATGTCCTATATATATATATATATTTTATTAACAACTGGCTGCAGACTCCTTTGATCCTTTTTGGGGGTCTGTCCTACCACTGAGATGTCATTTTGGAAATAAAAACCAACATCTCTGACCACACTCCAGACTTGGGGGAAAGGAGCAGTGGTGGTGAACGTTGAAAGGAACACAGGGAAGCAAACCACCCACTCTGCTCACTTGGTGCTCCAAATATTTGCTTCCCAAATGGAAAAATTAATATGAATTGTATCACAGTTTTATAGCCAGGAAATCTTTGAAATACTAAAACCTTTGTGTTTAAAGTGGCCTGGCTCCGTCAGATATTTCTGAGGTCTTTCCGGAGAAGGAAGGACCCCTGGCTGTAGAATTACTTTGAATGCTCCTATTTTCACTTTAGAAGACTCTAAGGTTTGATTTCTTTCATCAACAAGTGAAAGAACATTCTTTCAATGAATTTAAGTATATATTTATAATATATATATATATTTTAAATGCCACTCTTATTTCTTATGGAACACAAAGAAGAGTGAAGATTCTCACAGTTCATTTCTGGCTATCACTGTTGTAAGTCACATACTGCTGTCCTTCACCTACTTGAGACAGTTGTGCACAGTGAAGGGGAGCCAATATGAGATTCCAAATGACATTTTTGTTGAGGAAACTTCCCAAAATGGCAAAGATACCACAAGAACACTGTTAAGTAAATCTAATAGATTAGCTAAAATGTGGAGAGTGATGAAGGTGTTATTAAAGAGTTATTAAAGTCAATAGATGATTTCCACTCACTCAGAGGGGTCTGCAGTGGACCACTAGGGAATGGTGTATTTTAGTCTTTTCCTGCCTTTATCTGTATTAAATGAAGACCACATGTGAAATGTGTTATGACATTAATACAGCCATTTTAGGGCTCCCATATTTCAGGCAGGGTTTCATCTTTAAGGATTTCCTGTATGGAAAGATATGTGCATATGCCATGGAACAATTGAAATAGTTTCTCTCATTTCACTGAAAAAACCCCAAAACTTGCAGAAATTACTAAAGCCTCCTTTTCCTTCTGGGAGACTGACTTGACCATATGTTGGCCATCTGCATATCATCTGAGAAATTTGCCAATAAAATCTTTGTATTACCTCATGTGCAGGCCCCACAGATTTCAGAGGGCCCTTGCAGAGTGGCTGATTGTGCTTTCCCGCGTGTCCCTGGCCTGGTGCTGCTTCTCCAGGTGGGAATGGTGTCCCACAGGTCCCCCTCACATCTGCTGGCCTCGCACGGCCGCTCCTGGGCCTTTGTGGAAATCAGGCAAGGGGCAGGATTTCATCTCCCTGTTCCAACCCTCCCTGCTGTCACTGTGCAAGAGGTGAAGATGCTCATGTTGATTCTGAAGGAGCAGGAAACCTTGAACTAGCCCATCTGACATTTGGGATGTCTGTGTGCCCAGAGCAGGGGTAATTTGCTGGTGAAGGGGGAGAATATCCCACCAAACCCCTTTCTAGCTGTGGAACTCCATTTTACAGCTCTCAGAGCCATTGCTGTGGGTGGCCACATGCACTGGGCAGCCCAGAGCCCCCCGTGTGCCAGGCTCACCCTGCAGCGTGGGCAGCCAGGGGACCCTGCCTCTCTCCCCCCTCTCAGCACACCCCCCTGCAGGGCTGAGCAGGGACAAGGACAGGGAGATTTGGAGCTCCAGAGGAGGCCACAAAGATGAGCTGGGAGAGCTGGGGGTGCTCAGCCTGGAGAAGGCTCTGGGGAGATCTAATTGTGACCTTTTAGTATTTTCAGGGAGCCACTATGAAAGATGGGGTCAGACATGTCAGCAGGGCCTGTTGTGGCAGGAGAAGGGTGGTGGTTGTAAACTGAATATAGATCTAAAGTAGATACAAAGATTTTGCTTTTTATGCTGAGGGTGGGCAGGCCCTGGAGCCCTGGCAGTGCCCAAGGCCAGGCTGGACAGGACTTGGAGCAGCCTGGGACAGTGGAAGGTGTCCCTGGCCATGGCAGGGGTGGAACTGTGTGGTCCCTTCTAGCCCAAATCAGTGATTCTAAGAACGAGGAAATGCACTGTGGGATTGTTGTGTGTATTCCTGTTCTTTGTGCTACCCAGGAGCTGCTGATGCCTTTGAAAAATACCTGTTGGAATCTGGGCTCTGGCAAAATGAAAGCTGAGAGAGTGGAAGTTGTACAAAGAGAGGAAAGAATTGTTCATGGAATGCCAAGATTCAGCAGTGCCTGTGTGTGTGCCCACCTGTGATGTCCTCAGTTGTGTTTTTATGACCACATTTATAAGGCTGGGGACTTCACTCATTGCCTTTTGCCAGAGCTTGCCAAAAGTGACAGGTGACTTTCTCACCCCCGGTTAGAAAAGCTTGTAGTGCTTCAAGTGGTTTGCAGCTGGCCCAGGAAGCAATTATTTCTTTCCAACTATTAAATTTACTACAAAACCATAAGGTTATATTTCTGGCTGGCAATGAATAGCTGCTTGCTGTGCATTCTTGGTTTTGGAAATAAGGTGCCTGTGGCAAATGTGATGCAGGTATTGCAGGGGTAACTGGGATTTTGGAGTGCAGTAACCACAGCAGACCATCTCACGTGTTTCCTGCTGGATTCTGGAGATTGCTATGTGGGGAGCACTGTCCAGAAGAGCAGGCTGGAGCTTGGAAAGAGACAGAAAAAAACTGTTCCTGGGTTTGTTAGGGGAATCCATCATTGATCATTTTCTTTTCCAGGTCTGACTGTACAACTCAAAGGCACATCTTGGACTTAAATAGATCACTGGGTGTGGACAAGTGTTGAATTGGTCTGTTTAGTGTGTTTAGAGAGTCAATTCTGGCCATAGAAAGGTCTATTTAATCTTAAAATGCTATGTTGAAATATGATTTAATGTTCTTTTGCATTGGCTTTCAGTACCATTTAATGTCTGCACCCAGCCAGGGAGTGAGCTGGAGGTGGCAGTACCTCCTGAGGAGTGTGTCCCACGCTGCTCTGAGAGGCCTCTTTGCTGGGATGGATGTCACTTGTGGAACAGAGCTCCCACAGAGTCACAGCTGTGACACAGCACACAGGAGTTCTTCCTTGGCCCCTTGGTTTGGTTATACAAATCTCCTGTTGCTGCTCCAATCATTCTTTTCATCATGGGTTTAATGCTGTCCTCATCTCAAAGGGGCCTCATTCAGTCTTTCACCACCCTCAGCCAAGGTAGCATCAGATACTGCTCACTCTCCTAGAGAACTTGGAAAAAGTCATTTTACAGTCCATCAAATCTTCCCTTCTTTCAGCAATTCCTACAGGCTTTGGTTGGTTTCCTTTTGGGGGCTTCCAGAGAATCTGAGCAATTAGCTTGGAAAACTATGATGTGTTTAGAGGTAGTTTGGTAGGTGTTAATTCTACCACTTGTTTTATCCATCAAGATAAACTTGGATTTTATGGGCCTTGGATGTGACAACAAGCAATCAAGCCAGGAAAATACAGTATCTGTTTTAAATTTACACAAGGCAGACAATATGTGGAGAAGCTAACTGATTTATTTCTGTTTCATCCCACTAACCTGTAATTGGGGTAAAATTTCCATTAGTCTCTAGGAGGACAATAGCTCTGTCACAGAGCATTCCTGGGACAGTCTCTACTCTTGAATTCCAGTAAGTTTTCAGTGGAGACATTTTGGTGTGTGACAGGTAAAAATGACATACTCCATCTTTGTCATGTGCATGTTTTATCATCTGTGTGCTGATGACATTTCAGATGGGACCCCGGGGGGACTCCTGCACTGACAAACATCCCCTCACTATAAATAACTGCTCAAACTAAATACATTGAAGCAAATATTTGGTGTACATATTTTGCTGATTTCTGCATCCTGTGTCAATACCTCATGCAATGTGATCTTTACCAATTCACTAAGGCTAATAACAATTTCAGAGTACTTGATTATATGTATTCTCTGGTCTGATAGATGAACTGCAAAGAAAGCAAAGCCTCTTTCTAATAAATTCCAGTTATAAAGAAGACTTATTAATAAATCAGATTTAAAAATACACTACAGATAGATGCTGTATTAAAAAGTATGTGCATATATGTTAAAAAACAAATTCCCTTACAGTCGTTGACAGCTTTTTTCCTTTTCCTTCATTGCCTACATGCACCATCCTGTCTTGTCTGGCTCAGCTGCCGTGTCTGTGGGTCCTTGGGTGGATCTTGGCACTTTGATTCCCTTGTCTGAGAGCCCCAAGTTTGTGCCACATCTCCATCAATGATGTGGACGATGGGGCAGACGCCCTCAGAGGTGTCCAGGCTCACAGGCCTGGGAGGAGTGGCTGATGTGCTGCTGTCCAGAGGGGTTGAGGCAGGCTGGACAGCTCAACAAGGAGGAGCACAAAGTCCTGTCCCCTGGGGAGGAGCAAGCCCAGGACACTCCAGGGGACACCCAGCAGGGAGCCAGGAAAGGCCCTGGAGCACCTGGTGAGCACCAAGCTGACCAAGAGTCACCAGGAGGTGAACAGTGCCCTGGGCTGTGTTGGGAACATTGTCACCAGCAGGTCGAGGAGGGGATCCCTCCTTGCTCATCACTGTGGAGCTCATCCCTGGACTGCTGTGTCCAGTTTGGGCTCCCCAGTGCTAGAGAGACAGGAGCACACTGGAGAGAGTCAAGCATTAGGAAACATTTCTTTTTCTGGTTTTAATGGTGACTGAGGGTTGCTGAGCATCGGGACAGGTTGCCCAGGGAGGTGGTGGAGTTTCCCTCCTTGGAGATGTCAAAATTAGCCTGGATGTGGTCCTGGGCAAGCAGGTCCAGATGGATGGCTTCCAGAGGTCCCTGCTGACCTCAGCCATTCTGAGGTTCTGCAAAGCTGGAGTAGGAGCTGCAGTTGAGAGCAGCTGCTTGTTGGATTTCTGGCTCTCCTTCCTTCCCTTTGCTCCCACTCCCCTTGACCATGGTAAAATATAATTTTTATGACCAGCTGCACTTCCTGGTATGAAAATTATCTCGTTTCCACATAAGAAGTAGTGTGATTATTGGTATGTTTTTAGTATCAATCAACAACAGCTTGTTATAGTTATGAGAATTTTGAAACAATTTGAATTTTGAAACTACCTAGTAAAAGAAGGAGCCACATTCTAAATTCCATTATAATGTATTGTTGTTCCTTCTCATCTTCTTTTTCATAATAACTGAGTAGCTTCCAGATTCCTGACCCAAGAAATCTGACTAAAGACACACATATATTTACAAGAATTCAAGCTTATATCAGACATGTCAATTGATGTGCTTTATAAAATGTAAGGAACACAATGACATTCTGTCATTATTAGGGCTCTTTCTTAGATTAATCTGACAACTATATATATATATATATCTAGTATGAACAAAAATTTCTGTCAATATCTGACCTTAGTTTAGAGTTCTGGGCTTTAGACTGATAATTAGAACTAAAAAAAACCCTTTATATGGCTTGAGCCCCTTTGGAGTGTCATCTGTGTCATCTTTTTCTGCCTAGAAGATGTTTGGAGCCCTCAGCTGTGTTTAGAAATAAATTAGGAAGCAACTGTCTTCTTAAACAGACCTGCACAGGGGATTAGAAAATTCCTGATTTGGATTAGAAATTTATGGCTAGAAAAAATCTGGTTGTGAAAGCTAAAGAGCACTGGAAGGGACCCTGGTGCAGGCAGGTGGAGAGAACAGGGGAGATGTGGGTTAGGCCTCGAGTGCTCCTGTGGTAACAAAGAATAGCAGTGGGATAAAGGGAAATGGCTAAAAACAAGGAAGAAGAACAGAAGAAAAAGGAGCATAAGGGAGCAGGGGAGAGACACTGTAGGTACAGAACAGAGGAGGTAAAAAGCAAGAGCTGGAGCCTGGCAGATAAAAAGTCCTTGATGTCAGGGACATTTTCTGGGTATGCTCCCTCCTTGCTCTCCTGGGAGTTTAACCAAGAAGGGTTTTCCTCCTGTATCTCAGATTTAAGGCAAAGAGCTTCAAGAACAAGAGAAAGAAATCTTCTGTTGCCTTGAGCTTCAGCCATCTCTTTCTGAGCCTTTAAGTGTTGATACAGCACGTGATGTATTTTTTCCCCTGGTTTCTGCAGCACTTGGACATTCTCACCTGAATTCATCCTTGGAGATGGTTGTGGAAGTTCCTCCAGCAAGAAAGGGCAAAGAAAAGGATTGATTGCTTGGAGTGGTTTGCTTCAAGATATACATGTGGGATATACATTCATCTTTTATTGATCATTCCTTTCTTCCTCAAAGTCCCAGATATATCTTCCTGCTTTTGGGATCTGTACATGCAGTGTCCTTGGCAGCAGGAGAAGAAGGGCTGAGGAGTTGATTCCTACAGATATGGGGGGGGGGTGAAAAAAAAATCTAATCTTTATATTCCAAGGCACAGATACATTTAGATTTCAAAAATATAGGCATGCCATACCCCCTGGAGTTACTGCCTGGTGGCAGAATGACCAAAACCCCTGAAGGTGGATGCTTAGTTGAGAATGATTAAAAAATGTCCTTATAGCCTTGGGTCCATCTTTTCAGGTGGAATAACCTTGTTATTGTTATTCTTGTCCTGATTTTTGTTGAATATGTGAAAATGGACTTCACCCCAAGCCCTGCATTTTCAGCCTGATACTTTGGCTGTGCTGAAGTATTTTTTCCCCCTGCAGGGAAAGCCAAGCTCTAGTCCCCCACTGGCCCAACCAGTCCTGTCTTAGTGGCCATTTGGCTGTCATGGGGGCAGGTTTGGTGGTGCTGGTTAGACAATTCTGCAGACTGGCATTAATATGACCCTTCAAATAACCCTCAAAACCCACAGGAATCCAGAATTCATCATAAAACACAGCTCTTCTGCTAAAAATGCCTAATCAATGCCTATCTCTCTGGTTATCTGCTCCCAGAATAACATCCAGTTTGTGCCAACATTAACCCCATATTAAAGACTGTCCACTGAATTTTAAGAGGGGAAAATTCAAGCTTCAGAGCTCTCTATTTTGATTACTATACACACAGGACAATTTGAAATATCCACTTGAGAAGCTAATGAAAGACAGAAGGCTTGTTGTGTTTCTGACTTGGCTTAGCACTTGGGGTTTAACATCAGGCACTGGCAGATTGTCTGGAAAATCCGGCACTTGCACAAAGCACAGTAGTGACAGCAGGAATTCAAGTGTGGCTTGCAGGTTTTGAAGGTTGGTACACAGTTAGCAGCAGGTGGGGGCCTTGGCTTTGGAGATACCTTGCGTTTAGCGTTTTTCTGGAAGAAAAAAACATGAGAATTCATAGACAGGTGAAATGAGGGTGGGGAACAGTGGGAGGTTCTGGGGGAATGAGCAGGTGGCTGTGGTAGTGGGAGCTGTGCTAGCAACGCAGAGGTGTGCTGGGGCTGGGAAATGGGAAAGGGTGGCTTGAGACCAACCTTCTGAGCAAAGTGACAAACCTCATTTTGACCATGACTGGATGGAGCTTTGGAAAGGGTCTGTAGGAGAGAGTGTGGCAGCAGCGAAGAAAGGGGTGCTAAAATGTACACAGGTGGTGAAGTTATCAGTAAAACCAATTAAGGTGTTATGTTTGGATCTCCCAGCTTTTCAGATGAGTAAAAACTCCCTGACATTCTCTTGTTTACTGAGCTGTGACACTGAGAGAGCAGGGGAGTGACTTGGAAATGCTCCACCTCATGAGCCCAGTGGCCCTCCACCCATGGGAATCCTGAGCTGCACACAGAGTTCAGGGAGTGGGAAAAGACCTCTCATCTCCCCCAGGAGTGCAGCCTCTCTGCTGGGGACTTGAAGAGGTGGAAAATTTTAGGTTGCTCAGCATGTACTTGAGACCTGGGAGAGATCTCTGGAGCCCAGCAGCTGCAGCCACCCTGTGTACTTCTGGAACTCAGACTTATGGAATTGTTTGGATGGGAAGGGATTTTAAAGGCCATCTCATCCCACCCCTTGCCATGGGCAGGGACACCTTTTGTTATCCCAGGTTTCTGTAGGCCTTGTCCAGCCTGGCCTTGAACACTGCCAGGGATGGGGCAGCCACAGCTTCTAATTTTCTTTCCAGCATTATTGTTTCACATCTATTTATATATTTAGAGCTTTAAGCTGTAGGTAAATTATTTAAATCAGGGAATCACAGTAAAAGCCTTGCAAATGAATTCACCAAGGGAAACTCTAGAATTTTGTAACAAACTATTCCAATCCAACAAAGTTTTCTGAAAAACCACCTACCTTGGAAGATTTCTTGTTCTCTGCCTCTTTCCTGCTGACTTTCTGGGATTTTCTAGTTAAATCTTCAATGAGAATAGCACAGCAAAATGTGGAATCAATGTTACAGAATGTTATTTCAATGAGATAATCCTATTTTTGTGTGAGAGAAAACAGCTAACTTCCATTGCAACCACATGGCTGCAAGTTTTGCAGTGATGTTCATCTCAGTTCAGAGTGTTTGAACTCTGTCACTGCTGCTTGTGCAAAACAGAAGAACAACTGATATTTGTATTTTAGAAGGGATTTTTACACATTGTTTGGTAGATGCAAAGAGTGAATTATTTCAGAGAAATAAAATTAAAGGTCTCTGTAAAAAGATTGGGGTGCACATGCACAGTAGTCACACGAACAAAAATAGGAAAAATCTTTAGAATTCCGTAATTTCTTCTGTTAAAAGGTGGTGCTACATGAATAATTTTGGAAGGAATTAACAAGTGTACACTGCTTTCCACAAGCAAAAACTCTGCTGATTTGGCATAAACTCTGTGATGCCACCTTTCATTCTGCAGTTCTTTATTCCTTCTCCCCCCATGACCTCATTTTACATAATGTTACTTGCAAAGGTGTTTCATTCCTGTGCCTGTAGCTTTGCTCTCTCTATATATTTGTCACCACTTCTAATTTTAGATATTTATAACTGTGTAATTTCCATGGGGCCTGTTTTGAGCTTAACACAGCAACACTGTTAAAGTGTGAGACACTTCCCAGCTCACCAAGCCATTGTGGTATTTTTGATACCTTTATTCTGGGTGTGAGTTTTGTAATAAGCACTACCTGTATGTAATGGATGATTGAGATAAATACCATCCACATCCCCACTGGAGAATGGTGGCTCCTTACCTATTCCAGGATCCTCTATAAATATATTTTTGGATATTTGCTAATTGCTAGGATTTACAGGGTTGCAGAATGAAGAATAAATATTTTGAGCTGCTTTGGGGGGGGTTTCATTTATTTATCTTGTATTATTATAAGTTAGGGTGATGCATCTCTAAGAAGCAGTGGAGAGAAATGTGTCACAGCTCAGCCCATCTACCACATCTAAAGCATGGGCTCACTTCTGTGAGAAGATGGAGAAATCAGTGGAAGGGATTGTATTTCATATCCCTGATTTTAATTGGGTAAAAAAGCCACTGGAATTGTGACAGGGAAGGCATCAAGGACCACAAGGACCACAAAAAATGATATAGCTTGGGAGGCTGCAGAACAGCACAAGCTTTGCTAAACCCCCAGTTAAACAACATTGTTTAAACTCAATGCTATGGATTCAGAGGTTCAGATTTCTTTGGAAATGCATGTGTGGGGCAACTGTTTCTCCTTAAAGATATGCTGTCCTGAGAAAAAGCATGTAAAAAATACAGGAAACAAGGGAAGAACCAGAGTGCTTAAAACTAAAGCTCTAAAAACCTGCAGAAAGGATCTAAACAAGAAAAGCTTTATTTTTTTTTCATTATTAGCATTTTGACACAGTTATGAATGTTCTCTAGTTGATTATCTCCAAACAGCTGTGAGCTTCTTGAGAGAAGAAATTGGTGTAAATAATAATAATGTGAAAATAATGTGTAATAATAATGTGTGAATTACATGGAAAGAGTTAGGGCAGACATGAAGAAAGAATTTTGTGAAGAGTTAAGCATCACCCTAAAGAGGGTCTTCCCAAGCAGGACAGGTGGTTATCTGCCAGTAACTGTAGGGATAGAGCTGGTCTTGTCTTGGATAGGTAAATAAATGACCCTTACAGTGCTCTTTTCTTCCCCTGTTTAAAGGCCAGGTAATCTGTGGTTATATTAATACCTGTTAATACTGTTGATTTTTCTGCCACAAGAGCAGACCCTTAAAACCAACCCTCACATGATGTTTTTTCTTATATGCATGAGATTTTTCAAAGGAAGGTTATATTAGCACAAAACCATTTTACTTCAATATAAAAAGGCTTATAGGGTGATAGGAGGTGAAGTGAAACATGTAAAACTAAAATAAAATGTATAATTTTTTTTTCCTCTAAACTGAGATTTACTACATTGCCATTCTTGGGTGGTGCAGCCACCACAGATGTGCATCCTATGAAGCCAAGCAAAGTTATCCAAATAATCCAGAATAATTAACAGCAGTGTTTCCTGTTAATCCTGTTAATTTGGCACCAAAGGGCAGGTTTTACTCACCTACTATGGAGATGGGTGGAAGATCTGAGAGGTCCATTTTGCTCCTTCTGGACAGGTTGCATTCTGTCTTCTCCTCAATGACCAAGTGGGAATCAGCAGCTCTGAACAGGCTGTAGCAGAGCAGGAGGCTGAGGAAGAGGTTCTTTCTTGCCATCGTGGGGAGGAAAAATTCCATTGTCACGAAAACCAAAGTTGTTCAAAACCTGTAAAAGTGATGCAGGGATATGAATCTCAGCAATGGTTTCCTGTCACATTGTGCAGCTTTAGCAACAAATCTAACAATTATTTTATTTCCAGCACCTTGCCTCTGGTATTGGAATACCTCAGATTGTAGTCATAAGAGTGGAAAAATGCTGTCTCAAATACAACTCCCTGAGATGGTCTTTTTTCCTGATTCTTTTCTCAAAAGGTTTATTTCCTGTAAGATGTGATGATCCTCCCAACTGAGGAGGTTTATAATGATTAATATATGGCCACGGGCAGAAACTCAACCACATCAACAAACTTTACCCAGAAAATCTTGTCTACAAAATTGTGCTAGAAAACAGAAAAATAATGACTTTAAACTCTCCCCCCCACCCCTCAAAATTGTGTTTCCTGTTAATTTTCTGGTCTTAAAAACAAATCATGAAGTGATATCTTGTTTTATTACAGCTTCAAGTGGCTGCTCTAACCCCGTATAAATCACAGCCATAACTCATGTGAGTTATAAAAGGCCAGTGCCGTAAAGTGTTTATGTGCCTTGGGGTTATGCACTGAATAACTTCCAAGATGTGGCGAAATCTGGGATTTGGGGATACTCATGGAGCCACCTGAGCTGTGGAGAGAAGCCATTCACCTGAGATGACAGCCCCTGCAGGTAACACAGACTGTGTCACCAGCCTGGACTCCTTTTCTTGTACTTTCTTGTATTTTAAAGCTGATGTTTATTTCAATGTGCATCAGTTTTCTGCAGTGTCATGGTTATGGGAGCCTTGTTCCCCCAGAGGCACTCTCAGTCTCCAGATTTATGAGTGGCTTTGTGTCAGTGAAAAGCTACTGGATGCAGTAAAAAGAGTGAGTGAAACCAAATGTTTTGGGCCATTAATCTGGTTGCAATGACTTCATTACCGGGGAGTTAAAAGATGAAGAGTTTCTGCATTGGGAGGGCTTCAATCGGTCACTGCTGCTACACCAAGTCTGTTCCACACCTGCTTTTATAGCCCCACTGACCCATGCTTCCCTGGGAGATGGTCAGTATTATGCTTCTAATTCCAAGTGCTTGGGATCAGTTCTAGAATTGTCTGCTCTGCAGACCATGATCATGTAGCAAATCAGTGCTGGGGCAATTGAGGCTGCTTCCACTGGTGGCTGTAGCTGTGCCATGAGGACACTCAGCTCTGCTCTGGAGCCAGGCTGGGAGCTGGGGGGAGTTCAACCTGGAGAAGACAAGGCTCCAAGGAGACCTGAGAACCCCTTCAGCTCTTATCTAAAAGAAGAAGAGCAACTTTTTATCCAGACAGAGAGTGACAGGGCAAGGCCGAATAGTTTTAAATTAAAAGAGAGAGATTTAGATTGGAGACAAAAGTTCTTTACTCAGAGGGTGGTGAGGCACTGGCACAGGGTGCCCAGAGCAGCTGGGGCTGCCCCTGGATTCCTGGAAGTGTCCAAGGCCAGGCTGGATGGGGCTTGGAGCAGCCTGGGATAGTGGAAAGTGTCCCTGTCCATGTTGGAACTGGATGGGCTCTAAGGTCTCTCCCAACCCAAACCAATCTGACAGTCCATAATTCACTCCTGGATCTGTCTGGACTCCATTGGGATTTGCAGGGACACACTTTCTGGATCCTTAGTGGTTTATACATCTGCATGAGCTGCAACTGAAAGAGATGTATCTGAGCCTGGAGTTTTACAGGGGAGGATTAACCTCTGAGGAGGCAGTGCTGCTGTGTCTGCACCTGAAATGCTGCACAGCTGGAGTCATTCAAAGCAGAGGTGAAAGTTCAGACCGTGGCTGGATCAGAGACTGTGGGTAGGAGTCTCCTTTGAATGAACTGATTCAAATTTTGTCATATGAGATGTGAAGAGCCTTTGATTTGATCTTGAATCACCTCCAAGAGGAGAGGGTGCATCTTGTTAAGAAGATTCCAGTAACCAAAAGGAACAAGTCCTGCCACGAGAATTTTTTGTTGTCTTGGTAAAGTCATGGGCTTGAATTTTCAGCTACTGCAGTTTAGCAAAGTAACAAGGTGACACTTATGTGTTAATTCTTAACCTACTCTGATCTTGCAAACAGCAGCTCAGCCCTCGCCTATGGCAATTGCCCATTTATAATGGGAGTATGTGAAAATATTTGCTAGGTCAGTATCCTACCCTGATCTTTTTCTTATCTTCAGAAGAGATGCCCTTTTATTGGCTTTTTCTCATCTCCTTTCACAAAAGATGTCCAAACCTCACTGAGATTTCTTAATGCTTCCTAAAGGCTGCTCTAACACATACCTACATGCATAAATAACCATTAGGTCTTAACCATTCAGGTTGTAATTAGAACTTCTTTTCATCCAGCTGATTTTACCAACCTGAGTATCCCTGGTGGTCTTCATATCCCAGGTAGATGCTTACAACTCATAAAAGAACTAAATAATGACTTGTGTGCCCAAAAGCTTGTCCATGTTTTCCAAATATACATTGGTCAAATATAAAATATTGCCTAAAAATCTTAACCTGCAAAACACGAAAGTTTCCTGATTTTTCAGATCTAAGCTTAAAGGGATAAAAGAAATTTTTTTAGGGTGAAGGTGATGAAACACTGGCACAAGTTATGCAGAAAGGTGGTCATGCCCCATCCCAGAAAACATTTAAGGTCAGGTTGGAGGGTCTTTGAGCAACTTGATTTAGATGAAGATGTCCCTGTTCATGGCAGGGGAGTTGGACTAAATTACCTTTAAAGGTCAGTTCCAACCCAATCGATTCCATGATTCCATGATACAGGGCTTGTTTGTGGCAAGTGGATTTGGGCTCTGATTCTTTCCTTGCCCTGAGCTGGAGTGAAGAGAGCAAGCTGTGAGCTGGAAGCTGTTTTACTTTGCACATAGTGCTGTTCATGCTGCAGATTTTGGTTTTTAAAGCAACTTTTTTAGCCTTGTTGCAGGATATGTTCTGTAAGATACCTGTGGTGTTCAGGTCAGCATGTGCTGCCCACCTGGAATATTGGCTGGCACAAAGCTGCCCCCAAGGTACCGTTTAAACAAGCTCACACCCCAAAATGTTGTTTCTGTTGTATTTCCTTCTTGTCTTTATCTCAGAAAAATTGACAATGGATGTGATTTTGTCTGAGCAAACAGTAAAATTTTACAACTGACATCTGTTCACTTCAAACAGCAACACCTGAATGATGGCTGGGGTGGAAATGCAAACCTGGCTTGTTTTGAACCCTGGTGCACATGGGGGTTTTTAGTTACAAGCACTTGGGTGGTAGGGATTCTACAGCCCTGGAGTGAGTGTTTGAACCCAGAAATTGCACATGTTTGGGGAATATGCATTTGATTTGCAAAACTCTATCCATTAACTGGAAAAGCAATGCTTCCTGGAGCAGCAGAGTCTGCGAGGTGTGAGTGGCTGAGTTTATGGAGGGTTGAAAGAGGAGGAAAAGGGAATCAGAAGTGAAGTTAAAAGGTGTTTGTGGCCCCAAACCTGCCAGAGCTTGAGGAGTGTTTGGACAATGCTCCCAGGCACAGGGTGGGATTGTTGGGGTGTCTGTGCAGGGCCAGAAGTTGCACTTCTTGTTCCTTGTGGGTCCTTCCAACCTCAATATATTCCATGATTCTATGATTAGTCTTGGGTTTCCTCTTTTTCATCAAATTGCAAAACCCTTCCCTTAGTTTATTTTCTGGCATTAAAGAGAGGATTACTTTTCCATTTTGCCCATTATTTTCCTTCTGGGACTAATCAAAGGCTGATTAAAGCAATCAAACTATTTTCCTTACCTCTAGCTATCTTCACATCTGTTTCTGTCTGAGCACTTAAATTTAAAAATTTATTTTCCTTTTGAGCCCCTAACAATTTAGAATAGCTTTAATAGTGGAATCTTGAGAGGAGGGTTCAGATTTCCCTAATGTTAAAATGGGTGAGGAAAACTTTAACATAGGATTTTTCAGTTTTTGGTTCTGGAGACACAGTCTTGCCCAGCAATGAAATTTAAGCAGTGAACTTTAGTTGCAGTTTAGCAAATTATGTAAGGAAATAGTTAACAAGTTGCAGTGGTCTTGATTGTCAAGGGAATGACAGAATTTTATTTAAAACCAAAACAAAACCAGACATTTGAAAGTTTGTTGACTGTTGTTAGAGATCACAGTACTCTTTTCTGTGCCATTGTCTCTCTGCTTTGGACTATTATATTCAATATATAAATAAAGCATTTTAATATTTTCCTCAATTGTTGTCTTTCACAAGCATTTTTCCTGAATGTAAATTTCGAAAATGACATATGATGGGAAACAACTTTTTTCTCTTTCTAATAATCTATTTTTTTTTGTGATGACATATTAGAAGTCTTAATGGAAATTTCATTTGCTTGGAAACAGCCTGGTATATACAACAGTTTTGAGGAGATCTCATTTCTCGTCACAGCTGATTTCACTCTGTTCAGAGATTTATTTTCATCTACAACAGAGTGAAGAATATGAGACATTCATGCAAAAAGTCTGCCATGAACACTGGAAGGGACAAGTTGAAATTTTCTTAGACAGATTTTCTGACAACTTCAGATTGACTCACCAATCAATCAGTATCTTTATAAAGAGCTGAAAACAGATGCTTGGGAAAATGAGATGTTAAAGCAGGTGAACAAAGACCTATAAAATACAGAAAACCATCTTACTCAACACTCAGTAAATCTTCACCTACACTGGGCTCCTGAGCTTCTGCTTTGAAAAGGATCCTGGAATCATTAAGGCTGGGAAAGAGCTCCAGGATCACTAGGTCCAACCTTTGAACAAACACCACCATGCCCACTAAACCATAGGAGAGGGCAGAAAAAAAGGGAATGCAAGAAAAAAAAAAAACAAAACAAGAATTAGTGTCTGCCTTGAAAAGTGTTGAGATTTTCATAGGGTGAGGGACTGAAAAATTTGGGAAATGAAACACGGAAGTTAATGGGATGACTGGGGATCTCCTGAGGGAAATTCCATGGTCAGCTAAAACTGTCCCATCCATTCTGCAGAGCAATCCCACCTCAACCATCAGGTTTCAGCAAAGGATAGCAGTAAAAAGGGAAATGGTGTGTTAAGGAGCACTTGGAGGGAAAGGAATGGATCCCCCTGAGAAAAATGGAAATCACCAGAATTCTGCTGACTCAGCCACAGGGCTTCCTCTGCCTTACAAATTTCCTAACAACAGCTTAGACTGACTGCACAGAATGCACAGAGATGATAGGTGCTTCTTCAAGGCTGTAAAGATGTGAAAACACATGAGGAAAACCAAAGAAATAGCTGCTACTCCTCCTTAAACTACAAAATAATTGAAATTGAAATTTATGCAAATTGTGCAATTGAAATCGATTGAAATCGTGTCCCCACATAATATCCTGGTGCCTCTGTTTGGATTCTGGCCTGAATCTCACTGAATTTCAGTTATTTCACTCAGTGCTGGGGGACTGGGCTGGTAATCTCAAGTGCCCCTTTTTGGCACAGGCCTGCTGGGCACCTCTGAGAGAAAAGTGACACACCTTGCTGAGAGTTTTTGGTGTTTGGGTGGACACCTGAACTCCTCAATCCCCTCCCCATGTTCTCCCATGCCCCCCCTGAACAGCTCTTTGCCATCCCAACCCAGCACATCTGCCTTTAACATTATTAAAATAAGAGGAAAGTTGAGAAAATCCTTAATGTGGAAATGTGACTGCAGATTGGAAATACACTCAACACATGCTCAATTTCAGCTGGGTTAGGGTGGGGTCTGCCCTTTATTTGTTGAAGTGGAGCCTTGGAAGCATGAGAAGGGAAAAAACAGGATGTTTCTGTTTTCCCATTGTGTTTTGGTTTTAGCTCTTACACCATTTGGAAATTAAATTTTCATGCTCTTCAAATCCAATTGAAAAGACAAATTCTTGAGTACATCCAGAAGAAAAAAAAAAAAAAAATGAAAGGAATTTCTAACTTTCAGATTTCCCTAATGTTAAAATGTGTGAGGATGCCCCAGCCCTGGAAGTGTCCAAGGCTAGGTAGGAGGGGGCTTGGAGCAACATGGTCCAGTGGGAGGTGTCCCTGTCCATGACAGGGGGTGGAACTGCATAATCTCTAAGGCCCCTTCCAATCCAAATCATTCTGTGATTCTATGATTTTATCATTCTACACCAGGAAATATGTTTTCCTCAGCATTTGGATCTATTAATGTTTTACTCAAGTTCCACTTAGCAGTTGTGCCACCATTTATGTTGGTAGAGGAGAACCCAAACAGGTTGTCTTACACAGCTTGCCCTCAGACTGAGATGAAGGCTTCTCTGGGATTGCTCTCAGGTCATTCTCATTCCTTTGGTTCTTCCAGACTCTATCTGGTCTTTTGTGTATTTTTTTTGTCATTCCCAAGTACAGGGGCCTGGCCCAAGAGGCACTGTCTCTTCTCTAATTCCTCTATACTGACCCCACAATCAGTTCACTAAAGTGAGTTGTGTTTGTGGCACAGAGAGAACTGCACCAGAGAGAATTCTGTAGTGTTTGATGCAATATGCTGTTTCTGTGCAATTTTACCTTTAACATTTTTTTTAACTTACTGAACTCAATCTACTCTTCTTGCTCCTTTTATTTCAATTTTCTAGTCCTACTTTCTGTTTTCTTTCATTTTCAGACATCCACTGTTCCCTGTTACTTTTGACAGAATTCCTTTTAGAAAATTTTCTCTTTCCTGCTATGTATTTAATTCTTTTTCCTTTGCACACTTTTATTGCTTCCCTACCTTTGTCCTCAGCATCTCCAGCTGGATAATCCTGAGGAATGAAGCAGTGAAACTGGATGAGATGCAGCAGTGCAGAGGTCACATTGAAACACTTTAGCTTTAGAGAAAAAACCCATTATTTTCTGAAGGTAATGACTTCTGGATTTCAAATGATAGAGGAAGAACTGGCTGTATTGTTAACAGCATGACCAAGAATGAGAATATGATGCAGCTGTGTATAAAAAGGCAATTGAATCCAGGGTGTCTAGAGAAGTATCTTGTAACTAAAATATGAAAGTGTTTAATATTGTATGCACATACTGGTCTTCATTTAGAGAATCATGTCCAATTTTGGTCACCCATGTGGAGCAAAAATGTGTGTAAGTCAGAACAAGTGCCAGCAAAGAATAGTAACTGCTCGAGATAAAAAGTGATCCAGCAACACCTCCAGTAGTTCTGTGCTTTACCCCCAATTTCCTTATACTCCACTGGCAAAAGTTCCTTTTTTTGCATCAATCCTTCCTATGATTTCCAAATCTTTGGGGCTCCTTGATGCCTACAGAGCAGTTATGAAGGTCAGATAATATAAAAAGATTTGCCATGTGCAGGAATATGAAATGACAGGCATAATTTGGCTTGATATATTTAAAACCTCTGATTTACAGATGCTGTATATATTATTGTGTACATAAATATAAATGCAACCATTTTTAACTCTGTGTGTGTGTATGTGAGGGAGGGAACAGCTCAGAAACATCCTGTGTGTATTTTTCTCTCAGTTTATTAGGCATATGTCAGGCTGTTTAGACCAAAACCACTTGAGCTTGGATAGGCTGGAAATGAAGAAAACAAATTTCCCTCTGGAAGATCTTCAGCTGAGTTCTCTGTGCCATCATAGCTCAAATTCCAGGTAAAAAAGGTGGGAATCACACTTTATGGCAGTGAGGAGCCAAGACTCACTGGCTTTCAGAGACAGCTGTGGTAAGACTGAAGAGTCCTCTTAGAAGAAAAACTTGTCCATCACAGCCTCTGCAACTCAGGATAAATGGCTCTGCTTGTTCTCCTTTCTCCTACTACCTGCTTGGAGCCATCCCTGCTCAAATGCTCTGTTCTTTGTTCAGGATGGAAAGGTTCAGAGGAGATGTAAGGGAAACCTTTGCCATGTACAGGATAGGGAAGCACTGCAATTCTTGCCTTGAGATATTCAGTTTCCAAATTCAGGGAAATTTAGGAATGAATTGGATGTCTGTCAGTCAGTCTGCTCTGACACTTCTCATATTCAAAGCTAACACAGATTCAAGAAGAGCCCCCAAAGCAGAGAAAACTGCACCCTCCCAGGAACTATTCAGTGTGATGGTACATATAAAGCACCATCAAGAGTTGGATCCTTGTCTCACTTTCCATACAGATGTCAGATGCCACAACTGAGGATGGAGTGACTCTGAAAACTAGAAACAGATTAATAACATAAATACTCAGACATAATTAACATCTAAGGAAGTAACTCTGATGTGAGCTGCATTCTACCCAGGTGGAGAAGGCCCAGAGAATGAAGAATTCTAAAGCCTGTTTGCAGGGATGGGGACGAATGATGTGGCTTTTGATGAGAGCTACTGTGTTCATTACAGTGTTTGCAATGGATTTAGAAGTGACTACTGAACCCATAATTTAGATGAACCTTGAGAAAGTAGCCTGAAATCCCCAGAACAGGACTGGGTAAACAAAGTGCTGCTAAATACCTAGGAGGGGAAAAGTTGTAATGAAGCTGCAGCTTGCAAAAGCAAACAAAACCATTGGGATCACATGGTCTGATTTCTTCCAGGACAGGCTGGAGACCCTGCCTAGATTTCAGTATCTCAGGCTTAGCTGAACCAAGTGATAACATCTCTGGTAATTCATTGCTCTAAATTTGTCTTATTTCAATTTCTAGGAACTGAATCCTTCTAAACCTTCTTCTTCACTGTGGAAAATGTGTTTACTTTCTTTTTCCCCTCCTGAGAGGTGCTTGAATGAGCAAGTAACTTTCTAATAATCTCCCAGCTCAGGTGAACAGGTTGAGCTTTAGAATTGCTAAATATAAACTACTTCTCTTCCAGTTCTTTGGTTGTCCACATGGTTCTCCTGTTCAACTTGCTAATTTTACATTACAAGCAGAGGTAGTGACCTTGACTGTGCTAAATAATCTCCTTACTCCACTCTTCATCTTCAATCAAGTTCTCTACCTTCTACTCCAAAATTTTGCTAGAATTTGAGGCAAGCCGATGCCCACACAACAGCTTAATTATCCACAGGGCTTGGATCCATGTAGCTTAATTATCCACAGAGTCATTAAGTCAGTGAAAATTATCTGTTTATTCCCTGTCTTACTGAAAGTGAGTTTCTCACCCAGCTTCATCAGTTTAACAATTAGTAGATAATCTGAGATGGCTATTTAGCCTTCCTCCAAGGTGCAACTTGGAATTTAAGCTGTTTCTGAAGAGCATAATTTTGTTTCCTGTTTTTATTTCTAATTTTTTGTTTTAATACCATCAACCTCTTATAATATTTTTTCCATTTGAAATGGCATGTGTTCTTGGTCCCAGGTTTGTTTGGAGCTGAGTGACAGGACTCTTCAATTGTTTGAAAATGTACTCATGCCTTCATACTGAGATTTAGGGTTTTTTTTTTTTAATTTTTTTTTTAACATTATTTAAGTATTCTATCCTGTTCCTCATTTTCTGCATGTTTAGATATTTCTACCTCAGCTGGGAGAAGCCTAAGATATTATGATTTCCAGCTCTATGGAACTGTCTCTAGAAGGGTGAGCATGTAAGAAGAGAAACCAGGGAAGTACCTTTGAATATTGTTTGAAAGAGGAAGCTGTCAAGCTATTGCTGCTCCATTTTTCATTTTCTAGAGAAACACCTATTTTAAATACTTATCCCTTTGCTATCTTGTAAGAGCTTGCCTTGTCTTGTAAGATGTTACTTTTTTGACATGTCCTCCTCCTCTCTTCCAATTCATGACTAGGTACAGGCTTTACAGACATGAATATGTGAGATTTCCTGTTGGTACTCCCTTTGAAGCATCTGTTGTTTTGTGGCTTGTTCTGTTCGTACATTCAGAAACAAATCAGCTTTTATGTTACAATCAAAACATCTAAAATGTGAAATTGTTGGGGTTTTTTTAATAGAATATTTGGTCTGTGATTGGTGGAGGCTGATGGTGGATTCATCTCTGAAATCCTTTGAGCAACAACAATCCTTCTGGCTATGGAGTAATGTGATAACTAAGAGCAGTTGTTAGTTTGTATCTGGTGGTAAAAACAACAGGAATTTTCTGCCTGTTCCTGCTGATCAGTTTTAAGCAACTTCCTTGACAGTCAGAGGACAGAGCTGACAGATGTGCTGAGGCTCATGTGATGCCTGTTTGCTGAGGGTGGGAAGCAGAGTGAGGAACAGGAGCTGTGGTGTTGGCAGAGGTTCCCACTGTGCAGCACCTGCCCAGGAGATGGGGTGCAGCTCCAGGAAATCAATCCAGGCTGTTTCATCCCAGACTTATTGGGGCCCTGGGTGTTTCTTCCCTGCTCAAAGTGATGGGGCTGGCTCTGATAAAGCCCAGCTGAGATCAGGATGCTGGGACAGAGCTGGGAGGTGCCCCCCAGGCACTCCCTCCTTCCCTTGGATGCTATGAAGAAGGGAGGAATTCCTGTGCAGTGTATGGCAGTCACACCCACTGGGAAACCAAGGGAAATTTGAAGGGGCTATGAGTAAAGGGTTAAATTTAAAAGAGGATGCTAAAAATCTTTAATTTGTATTCCATGTATAATGGAGTTTCTAAATATATCCTTTTTTCTGCCTGTGTCCTTCACATCCTCCACGAGAGGGTCTGACTCAAATTACTCTTGGTTTGTAAACACAATTGCTTCTTGAGGGCACCACTTGTGTATTGGTGACACGTGTTGGCCTGTCCCAGCTGAGAGTGCTGAGTGGCAGGAAAGGAAACGGAGATCTTCCTGGCTGCTAATGGGGAGAACAGGAGATTTCTGGACATTCCTTCCTCATCCTGGCAAGGCTGTGTTATCCTGACTGTGGCACAGACATTTAAGAACACTTGGAGCTATTGGATTTGCACGGAGTAGCTGCAAACTTTATCTGTTGTGCCCACATGTCCCTGCTAGATATGAGGAAAAGGAAAGTAAGAATAAGGTTATTTGTGTTGCTCTTGTCTGTGCATGGGAAATACTGGGATCAGGGACTCAGATGTCGTGTCCCATGTGGAAGGAAGATATTTGAGCAATCCTGGTTATCTGTGCAAGGCCAGTGAGAGATCTGGACTGTCTCTGCAAAGCGCTGGGAAGCACAGCTTTTCCAGGGAAGGAGGGAAATCCATGTGTTGCCCAGAAGTGGGAAGTAAGGATGAAGACATCCTTCTGGAAGTGGCATATTAATGGACTAACTGCCCACAGGCAAACAAGAAACATCTAAGAACAAAGTAACGATGAACAAACATCCAAGAAAAAAAGTGTGTTGTGCATTTGGGCTGAGAAATGCTGTTTTGGGAAGCAGGAATGAAAAAGGGATTGGGATTGAGGTGGAAATGAGTTTGCAGTGTAACACTACTGTCAAAAGTGAAAACTGAGCTCTCAAATGGGAAAACTGGAGCAACTTCAGTAGGAGGGGGGATATTTGAGATTGGTGTGGCTGTGTCCAGAAGGCACTCCCAGAACACCACTAATTTACTGGAAAACACTTGGATAAACCAAAGAAATTGAAAAGTGTGTCTTAAAAGAGCCTTGAAGCTCAATTCCTGAAATTCCAAAGGGAAAATGGAGTGTTTTGGAGTGTGCTTGGCAGGACTGAAATGAGAATGGGGAGAAAAATGAGTTTTCAAGCAAGATGACAAAGTTCTAATGAGATGAAGCTGCCAAAAGTAGAAGCCAGATCCAAAACATTTCCAGGACTCGGACCATTCTGGTTCAGAAACAACTGTACTATAGAACTTCTGCCTTTGGCTTTTCTGCTACAGAAACTTGATTTTTTTTTTTTTTTTTTTCCCCTAAGAAATACAGCTTCTAAGAAAAATTGCTGGAAATTTTTTTGCTTGTGTTATGGGCTAACTAATGACTAGAATGTCAGTTTTATTTATGATCTTACCAGTCTCTGAAGCTGTGCCAGGTGTGTGGATGTTCATTTCAACTCCAGAATTTTGAGGACCCATACAATCACGGAGACAAAGATGTTGCTTTTACACTTATGGCAAGTTTTTCTACCAACTTGACCTACCTCTTTACTTATTTATTTCCAAGTGTTTTTTTTTATTATTTTTATTTTCATTTTAGATTTTTTTTTGTTTTGTTTTAGGGTTTTTGTTTGTTTGGGTTGGTTGTTTGTTTATATTTTTTTTAATCTTACATTTTGAGAACTCTGAAACCACTTTAGGTCATGGAAAATAAGTTACCTCCAGAGTGTCAGGTATTGAGTCAGACCTATTGAAGCAGCCCATTTAAAAATCTTAGGAATATGCTGAAAGAATGAGCTTTGAAATTCAACATATATTCCCATCTCAGTGGGAAACTTAAATAATACATACATAGATATTATTTATATATACATATTATATGTGGTAACATATGTTACATCTGATGATTTACTATGGGCTACTGGATGGTTCCCCACTGGGAATTGGCCACTTTCTGAATTTTTTTTTTTAAGCAAATACATTTCCACCCACAAAAATCATGGATGTCTGTGTCAGCTGTGCCTTCCCAGAGTGTTCCCCCAAAAGAACATCCCTGCTGCCATCAGCAGCTGGATCTGGGACCTGCAGCTGCTCCGAGCACAGCTCTCCCTTCCAGGGCTGCTTTCCACTGGCCAGGAAATGGCTCAGCTATGGGAACTTTTGAAAAGTTCATGGCAAAATTAATTTAAAATTTTGCTCTGCAGGCAGATAGGAAGAGGCTGATGTGCGCACACAGACATTTTTAATTGGGATATTTCTACTGTCAGGACAAAATCCATACTTTCTATTTTGCTAAACAGTTAAAGTTATCATGCTGAACGGATTCAAAATGCCTAATTCAATACTATTTGTAATGTAATGTCTTTCTCATTATCCCAGGTTGTTTTTCTAATGGCATGAGCATTTCAAAATACAGAGAGAAGCAAATGGAAAAGGTGCAGCGAGTGTTCCCTGTGGAGAGTGCTGCCTTCTGTTTCCTAATGACTCAAATTCTATATACTCACTGCAAATTAAATAAAAATTTAACCACTTGAGTAAGAGAAAATTTGAAGAGAAATTATCTGATTTGAAAGAAAAAGAAGACTATTCCACTTAGGTTGGGATTTTTTTCCATTAAATTGGGGTTTTTACTAAAAAATTCGGGGGTTTTCCCATTAAATTGGTTTTTTTTCCTAAAAAATTTGGATTTTTTTCCATTAAATTTGCCTTTCTAAAGGAATGTTATTAATATTTTTAAAATAAACGATTTAATATTTATGCAAATATCCTCCATGAGCATGTACAATTAATTAACAATGTGTTAATTATTTATTCAAGGGTTTTAGTAGGTGTTCAGTCTGCAAAATACTGGGGACTGATTCACGTGTATTGGTGTCTGTGTGTAACACATTGAAGGGAATGCTAAAGGAAAAAAATATATAATTAAACTGGCACAATCCTTCAGTTTTCCCTGAATTGGGAGTTTTACATGTACAAGAAAAAGGGAAGATAATTAGGGTAAATACTCTGTTATTTGTGTATTTTTGCATTTGGACTAGAATGCTGTGAAAGCTTTCTGAGCCTGCTTCAGTGGGAAAAAAAATAATTAATGTGTGAAGTGGGAAATTCACTGGGAAGTGAAACTCTGATATTTGGAAAGCAAACATGGGATGTTCTTGAGGAAAAAACCCCAAACCAGAATGAAAAACCAAACCCAACAAAAAAGGCTCCAAACCACCACCAAAACCAAACAACAAAAATCCCCCTCAAGCCCTAGTAAGCACCAAAAGACCTTTCTAAAAGAGATTAAACTGTCTAAAATGAGAGACTTCAGACTATCCAAGTAAAATGCCTGGAATTTTTAAGGAGTAGGCAAGGGACAGTGCAGTGATACCTCTGCAGGGCTTTCCGTGGCTTGGTCAGAGCCTTTCTCACATTAAGAAGATGCCCAGAAACTCCAAAATTTCCAAGCACAGCACCAAAGGCACTTTAGAATGCAGTGTGCTCTCCTTTGCCTTCATGATGTGGCTGAAAGGCAGCAGAAAGAGAGCTGTAAAGTATAGATGGAGAAATAAAGCGGGGAAAAGTAGACAAAAATCTGGACAACAGAAAGAATTTCATAATTTTTGGAGAATAACAACCACAATAAAATCACCAATAAAATTTTTCATTTTTCCGGTGATTGCAGGGACTATAAAATTGATGGAATTGAGTAGCAATTGATGTTAAAAGAAAAGTTCTGGTGCTGCAAACAGCAATCAGAAATGGTCTCTGCATTTTCATATCTTGTTAACTGTGTAAAGCAACTATGGATCACACAAAATTAAAGAACATTAAGAATACCAATGGAAGACTGGAAAATGGGATATGTGTAGTATAGGATTACTTTTTGTGAGGTGCTACAGAGAAAGCTGACAGGGCAGGTCAGAAAAATCGTTACGGTCTGCCAGTTAAAGAAAAATAATATCACTCCTAAAATAGATAAAATCCAATCATTCATCTTACAGGAGTTATGAAAGCTTCAGGAAAATATTTATTTTAACAAGATATCATAATTTTATTAGATAAAGGCTAAAGACAGGAATTAAATAACGTCGCTAATCGATTGGAACAGTGTAAAAATACAACTCGGGAAATGTAGGTTGTTAATTTTAAAATAATGTAATAAAAGAGTGAAGAGGGCTAACATCTAAAATAATTTTAGGAAAAAAGCTTAGAAGCAGACTAAATGAAAAAGCAAAATTTGCAACAAAAAATAATTGAAGAGGTAGAAACACCAAACAGAATCAAAACAACCTAAATCGCAGGCAGTGCTCAAAAAATAAGGTTTTGGAGCGGAACAGAAAAGCGGAACAAATAAATGCAGAAGAGCAAAATGGTAAAATAACAAAGTTAAGAGAGTTTTAAAAAACTTTCCTGCTTGTCAGAGCCGTGAGGGAGATCTGCAGGACTGACCTGAGGGAAAGGAAGGCGAATCTCTCCGGCGCAGGGCGGCAGGCGAAGCGGGTGGGCTCGCTGAGGGCAGCAGGGCCCGGGGAGGATGCCCGGGAAGGCCTGAGGGGACTCGCTGCTGGCGGAGCGGGAAGGTCGCTGCTCATCGGGCCTGAGGCCCAGCAGGCGCTGCTCTCCCTCGCCCCTCAGGCCAGCGCCGCCGCCGCTGCTCCGCGTCCCGAGCGCAGAGCAGGAGCACTGGTGGTCACCCTATCCTGCTTCAATTTCTGCTTTTTCTTAGTCCCCTTCGCAGCCACCCACCCCCGCTCCTTTCCCCCCACCTCCTTCTCTCTTTGGGAAAAAAAAAAAATTTTAGTGGAAAGTTGACCCTCAGCCCCTCCTTTTTCCTCCCATTTGTAACCACCAGGACAGAGCCGGTCCCGCCGTCTTCAGGCAGAGGCGATTCCAGCTGAGATTTTCCTGTCACTCAGGTAGAAAAGGACAGACAGGGAGGGAAGGAAATGGCCTGCTGATAAAACCCCATCTGCCTACAGTGCTTTACAATGCTCGTTTCGAGCTCCTTGCTGCACATTCCCTGCCCGGCAGGCTCGCTCCCCGAAGATCGCTGTAAACGCTGGGCAGCTCCTCAGCCATTCCCGGGCAGGAGAACCGGGAGCTTTACACTGACTAACTCCACTCCAACGAGATAGTTCTGTGGAGTCACCAAAAGTCAAAATGCCACGGAGGAAAGGCTTTTTTTTCCCCTTAAGCCTGGTTAAGGTTTGTACAAAGCCCAGATAAGTTTACCTGAATGTGGGCGCAGTTATTCAAAACCTATAAAACGTCCCTTTATAATTTCAAGGTTTACATTATACATCTCTGTGGTATATTAATACTTCTTTTTTTTTTGACCATTTTGCAGCCAAGTGCATGTCATGTGTGCCATGAGGGTTGGGTTTTGGGGCTTTTTATGCCTACTTGGGTAAATTCTGTGCGAGGGGATAGAGAGAAACAAGGAATGCTTGAGCTCTTAAGCTGCTCGTGCTTGCAGCCTGGGGCACCAAAAGCTTCAGACTGGAAGAAATGACAAGGTGGCAATGGGTATTTTGAAAGCTGAATGATAAAATTTGATTTAACGGCCTCAAGAGTGTATAATAAAAGCTGATTGAGGGGTTGAAGCTTTGATATGAAATAGAACTGCAGCCCCCTTGCAGTTCTCTGTCTTATTAGCAAGTCTGTTTCTTTTAGTGCTGAGAATCTCACCAGGACTATTCTGGGGTAGGAAAAATGCTTCTTTGGAAGGTCTTTTTATTACTTTTTTTGTTTCAGTCAGCCTCCCAAACTGTGGCAGTTTAAGTGAGAAAGATGATAGAAAGGTAACACAAGCTAATTTTACAAGACTTGAAAAGAAACATGGATCCATGGGAATTGCTGGAGCTGGAACTACTCCTTAAAACCCCCAGACTGGAAAATTCTGTAAATATCTAAAGTTGTTATTTTATTTTTTACTACTCCTGATTGAAGGTACTGGCAGTTTTTGATGTTGCAGTGTTTTAGAGTGCAGAACATCTGCTAAGGGAGATACACGGTGCTTAGGCTGTGTTTTATCCAAAAAGCATCCAGAATATTAGCTTGGATCTTGGGACACTTAGGGTTTGCCCACTAACAGAGTTCCTGCATGAAGGAAAGATGTGTCCAGCCACCAGAAATATGGGGGACAAAATGGGACTTCTGTGAGTGCTTGAGAAGCAAAGTTTGAGGGACCAGGTAGAGACGAAGCTAATGAGGAAAAATACCTGAGTGGTGCACGGAGCAGCTTCTCAGAGGAGCTGTGTGAAGATACCTGGAACAGCAGGGGGGACACAGACCTGCATGAACTTATGGAATTTCTGGGGCTCTTGAGAGATGTTTTTCCCTTGTTCACTTTTGTTGGGTGATGGGTTAGAGATGGGGCACGCTCAGTTTCAAAGGTTTGGGATGTTCGTTTCTGAAACTGGCATTTATCACATGAAAAACTTTAACAGCAACCATATCCTTCATCTGAAAGCATTTCAATTACAGAATTATGTGCTGATATCTGTAGGGGAATTTACAGCATTAGCAACCTTCCTTTTGAAAGTGCAATTTCAAAGTTCATGTTGAAAATTTTATTTTTTTATATCCCACTTAAAATTAAAGCTTAGTCTAAACCTCCCATTACAAACCCCCACTTTTCAGACACCGCTGTTATCTAAATTAGGGCCAAATTCTGTTCTTAGCTTACCTTCTAGCCTTGAGACCCTGAATTTGCATCGCATTATATTGGAGACATTTATGAGATGCAATTAATTTTCTCATTTTCAAGAGAAAGAAATCCCTGGGATTTGTTCTGTGCTGCTTTGTACAGAAACTCCCCTGTCACAGTGGACTGTAGTTTGGGTTGTCAGATGTGACGCAGAACATCTGGTTTGCATTCAACAATGTTGTAAAAAATTGGTGTGTGAGCACATTTGGGCCTCTTTTCTTTGCTTTATCTCAGTCAGTGTTTCATTTTCTTCTTGTTTTTATTTTCCATTCTTTTGCAATACAATAAAATGTATTTTGCCTTTTCTTGTTCCCCTTATTCTATAGGTAGCACACCTTGGCTTTTCTTTCTTCTCTTCTGTATGTGAATGTTTTCTCTAAGATATTTCCTCTAAGATATTTTTCCAGCCAAGTTTCCTTTCCTTTCTGATGCTTTTTTACATTTTCCTTTATCCACCTCATTTTTCCTACTATCCATGCTTTTTGATCTCTCTCAATTCCCCCCATTTTGTTAACCTCTCCATCTTCCCATAATTTCCTGTGGCTGCCCTTCATCACTCTTTGTTCTCTGACTCCTTTGTGCCATCTCCTCCCTGCATCTTCCCCCTGTGCATCTCCCTATGAATGCAATTAGTGGCATTGGGAATGGATTGAGACAAAAAGAGTCCCCACAATGATCTGGGTACATATGGGGTCTGTTTGGTTCACACCAGGGTGAGTGTGGACCCATCATCTGCAAAGCCCTTTGAAGAGTCTGTAGATTGTTAAAGATCATGTGTTTTCATGGCCTTGTACCATCATATAAAAGGATTTGATGTCTTTCATGGATATATGAGATCTGACTTCTCTCAGCAACATCTCTTTGATTTTTGGAGTCATGTTCCTGTGAGAGAAAGCAGCTGAGAAACCTTGGTTTGGTGCATTTGTACAGTGCAAGAATCTATTAATAATTTTTTTTAACTTTCATCTCGGCTGCAAATGTTTTTAGTAGGAAAACATTGATCTTCTGAAAACTTTCCCATCTTGGCTTAAAAGGGCTTTTTTCATAATAGATAAATACGAAAGTTAAATTAAAATGCTGTGGTTTACACGTCTGCCACAGGTTTCACTCTGCTTCTGTGACATGCCCATATCAGCAGGTGATTAAAAGTATTTACTGGAATGACCACCTGAAGGGACAGTTAAAGATTTCACATGCTTGTCCTGCTCACTCCTAAGAGGAAATAGAATATAAGTCTTTGGGCAGCAGAAGAGTGCTGCTCTTGGATGGGAAACCCTGGCAAAGTAGAGTCAAATTTCAGCATTTTCAAGCTTGGAGATTCGGTTTGGTTTGGTTTTTTAAATCCAGGCTGAAATCTTCTCCTGGAAGAACAAGCTCTCAAACCTGTATTTTGTAATAACTTTCTTTCATCCTCTAATATTAAATGAGAGCATTGATAATGTGCAATATCAAGTTACAAAGCATCTTGTCCTGGTCATCTAATGAGTCTGCTGTGATGTAAATAAACCCAGCATTAACTCAGAAGTGATATTCACTGCAGCTGAGATAAGCAAAGCCAAAGAACAAAAGTTCTAGTTTATAAGAATTAGATGAAATTCATACCCAGATTGGTGTAAACTCTGGGTAATTAATTGGCCTGAAATATTATCCAAAGAAGGTATGGATAATTGGGTTCAGCCCCCCTGAAGATACCTATGTTTCTTGAGACAATTAATCATTTGTGCTTTAAAGCTGCTTCCCATTTTCTCAATCAGCCCCATCTAAGAAGGGCTATTAATCTGATAATTTACTTTTCAGAACTTGTTAGTCAAGGCAGGACAGAAGCTACAAGTTCTGTGGGTAATTTAAGAGATGGATTTGTGCTGGTGGCTTTCAAGAATCTAAATCACTGTAGTGGAGATCAAACACATCTCTGAAACAGTTCAGTCTAAGCCAGAGATCACACGGTAGGAGAAAATAAGCAGGCCAGGAATTATTATTTTCTGCAACATTTCTAAAGAAAGATAAAACCTATATATGCACACAGAGCACTGTGGTCCAGACCCAGGTGTGATTCAAGTCCTCTACTTAAAATACTTGGGTACAGAGGTATAGAACAGAATCAGGGAATATCCTGAGCTGGGAGGGACCCCCAGGATCCCCCAGCCCAGCCCTGGCCCTGCCCAGACCCCCCAACAACCCCACCCTGGGCATCCCTGGCAGCGCTGTCCAAACGCTCCTGGAGCTCTGGCAGCCTCGGGGCCGTGCCCATTCCCTGGGGAGCCTGGCCAGTGCCAGCACCTCTGGGGAAGAACCTTTCCCTGAAATCCAGCCTGATCCTGCCCTGGCACAGCTCCAGCCATTCCCTGGGTCCTGTTCCTGTCACAGAGAGCAGAGATAAGAGCTGCCTCTCTGCTGCCCCTCATGAGGGTGTTGAGAACCCCAATGAGCTTTCACCTCAGGCTCTTCTTCTCCAGCTGAACAGACTAAGTCCCCTCAGCCACTTGTCATACATCTCCTCCAGACCTTTCCCCATCCTTGTGGCTTCCTTTGGATACTCTCTAAGGGCTTAATGTATTTTTTTATATTGTGGTGAGCAAACTGCCCCCAGGACTGGAGGTGAAACCTTTGCAGAGCAGAGCAGGACAATCCCCTCCTTTGCCTGCCTGGAGATGCTGGACCTGATGCCCCTCAGGACAGAGATGTCTCTCCTGGCTGTCAGGGCACTGCTGACTCACATCCAACTTGCCATTGACCAGGAACTCTTCCTGCAGCTGCTTTCCAGCACCTCATTCCCCAGTCTGTTCCCACACCCAGGATTACCCCATGCCAAGTGCAGGATCCAGCACCTCCCCTGGTTGAGCTTCACGTGGTTGGTGATGACCCAGTTCTCTCATTTGTTTAAGTCCCCCTGCAGGGTCTCCCCTTGCTTTAAGGGAGTCAATAGCTCCTTCCAGTTTTGCATTATCTGTGAACTTGCTCAGTTTCCCTTCCAGTCCTGCATCCAGGTCATTTATGAAGGTGCTGAAGATGATTGAGCCCTCTGGAATCTCACTAGTGACCTGTGCCAGGCTGATGTCACCCCAGTCATTGTCACCCTTTGTGCCCAACCCATGAGCCAGCTGCTCACCCACCCCATGATGTGGTGGCATGGACATATTTCCCAGAAGAATCCTGTGAGAGAGTATGGAAAGCTTTGCTGAAATCCAAATGAATTACATCTACCAGCTTTCCTAGACTGACCAAGTGTTGTTCCATACTTCCATACTTTCATACTTCCATAGAAGTAAATCAGGTTGGACAAGCAGGACTTTCCCCTCATGAAGCTATGCTGGCTGTGATCAATGTCTGCATTGTCTTCCAATGTTTTTTTTTCAATACTTCCCAGAATAACCATTATTTTACTGGGCACTGAAGGGAAACTGACAGGCCCGTAGTTTTCAGGATCCACCTTCTTGCCCTTCTTGAAAAACAGGACATCTGCCTACTTCCAGTTGGCTGGGACCTCTCTGGATTCCCAAAATCACTCAAAAATCATTGAGAGAGGCTTTACAATGACATTAACAGCTCTTTGAAGATTTTTGGACAAATCCTATCAGGCCTAATCTATTTTTAGGGACTGAGCTGGGGCAGTAGATCCCACACAGTTTCAGGGTCAGCTGGGATTCGATCATCCTCACAATCATGGTCCTCCAGCAGAGGACTCAGAAACCCCCCTGGTCCATCATTCATTCTTTGTCTCCATCTTCATCAAGAATGACTGACCAAAGGGGTTCCAGTGCCCTGAGAATCAGCTGAAGTCAGTGCCGTGCTAAATCAGACACTTGTTAGAGGTTTGGGAAGGCACATGTGAAATACCTGCCAAACTGCAAAAGCATTTCAGTAGAAGGAGCATCAGAATAGAAATTTGCAGATTTTACATCTAATATTTTAAAAAGAGAGTAAATTATCATCGTCAAGCAAATCCTTGTCCAAATGTGTGAAAATGGATAACAACAATCAAAATAGAGGAATGAAATGTCTGAAGCATTGTCAGGATAAGGTTTGAACAACACAATGAGTCATGAGAGTTCCTTTGCAGAAGAGCTACCAGCACTCAGTGAGGTCTTCCATTCTCTTACATCTGAACTCCTGATCCCTCCTGAAAACAGCCAATTTGATTAAAAAGGTTATATCTGATTAGTTCTTCCTTTTGCATGGGAGTAGATGTACCAAATATCCCAGAAATATCAGGTTATGCACATCTGTCTTTGCAAAGCTCAGTGGAAAGCAGTTTAAAACATTTGTTATTTCAGTGATACATCTCTTGCTGTTGGTTCTGCAGAGTTGCACTAGTGTATTTTTTTTTTCTGTGATAAGTAAAATAAGTGTAATAAGTAAAATAATAAGTATAGTAAGTAAAATATGTAAATGGAGAAGATGGGCATGTTTGGAGACTGTTAGAGAAACCTCAGTGTTGGCAGTGGCAGAAGTGACACATGAAGTGAAAGTGAAACCAATCTGATTTATGCTTTGGAGTAAAATATTGTGAATTGTTGCACTGCATTTTGATGTAATAATGCTACAGCTCAGGAGAATGTCTTACCTTTAGGCTCAAGAGGTCTGGTGTCCAATGGTTGCTCTGAAAGTCTGTGAAATCAAAGGATGCTCTTTCACTAGAAACAGTGAAAGGGACTGAAATCCACGTGGCTACAGGCTGGTGCTGGATTTATGCATCATAAAAACCCCCAAACTCCCACTCCTTGTTGATATTCTGGTTACTCTTTCCCCATCTTCTCTCATTCCTTTTCATTGCTTGGAAATTCATAATGTTAGTTGTCTTTCACTTTCATGGTGATCTAAAGTATTTTGGCCAGATTTGACCTATTTTCTTTACCCATCACCCTCATTTTTAGAACCTTGTGTAAAACAAAATATAAGATTTTGTTTTGCAATTTAAATACTTTAAATCCCTGAGAAGTAGAGAGAGCATATTGACGATGGAAATATTGAAAATGTCAGAGCTTTTGGATTGGAACAATTACAGGCAAAGTATTTATTGGAAAGCTTTATCCATAATGCCTTTCATTATGTAACTTAATAATGACAACAGCCCATGAACAGTTAATCCTAACCTTCTCTTTCCACTTTCATACTTAATCAGGAAGAGTTTTAGCAGAGGGTTGAATGTTTTCAAATTTGTGTTATAAACTTGTCTCACTTGATCCTGCTTTCATTAAAAAGAAAAAGAAAAAAAGGAAAAACTTTAGAGGATGTGTTCATAGAGAAAGTTTCTTCACTTGCCTGAAGAATAAAGGCAGCAAGAGCGAAGCATTATGTACAATGAAAGGAAGAGAGGGGCGATGGTAATGCAAACTGAAAGGTGAAAGATGTACTTTTTATTGTCAGTAACGTTCTCAGGACTTTAAACTGTAAAATGTTTTTTGGGGAAGGAATTTCCATTACTCTGTGAAGTTCCTACTGTATTTTTCATCACTGCAAAACCTGGTGCATCACTATGGCTCAAATGTGAAAAATCTTCACTATGTATGTATATTCTATAGGTAGAAAATGAGGTTTGCTAAGTGCTTAAGTATTCTACATGAAATTCTTACATTCTTTGCACTTTAAGTTACAGGCTATAATGGTTGCCATGACCAACTCAATAAAAGAAAAGCAACGTTTTAATTAAATAGCTAATTTACATCCATCATTCATAGCTCTGTTAATTCATGTTATGTTCATAACATTTTTCATATCTTAGTGAGTTACTGTGCTGTGAGAGATGTATCTGAGCACTAAAACAGGCTGTACTGTTGGGATCTTTCAATGTCCTAAATCAAATTTATTTGCTCTGCTACAGCCATATTCTAACTAATCACAGAAAAGGATTTTAAGGACCCCATAATATTCAGTAATGATTACCATTTTTTCTGAGTCAGATATTTCTCAGTAGTACTGCTGTATGGTTTGAGATAAAGCACATTTTTTTGTGGCAATGGAGCTTGAAATGGAGGGGAAAAATATCCACTACAAAACCAGCATCACAATACCTTTTTGATTTTAAAAATTATTTTGGCTTTTACTTTTGTACCATTTAAAAATTAAAATACTGGAAATGAAGATCAGTATTCTAATTACCCTACAAAAAAAAATTATCCAGGCTTGCCATCCTCCCTCAACAAATGCAGAAAAAGGTCTCAGAAAGTTGCTAGAATTTATCTGAAAGTGCAAAACTTCTTTGGCACTTGTGCGAGAGCTGCAAACCGCGCAGACGTGAAACCCAGCAACGGATTTAGAGACCAAGGCACTGAATTATTCAAATAACCTGAACTTCCATCTTCTTATTTTCAATACCAGAAAAGCAGTGGACATCTGATCCTTGTTAATGTTATCAGTGTATTTATAGGTTTCAGAATTCTGTGTAGGTCATAAAAACATCTTGTGTAAATTTGAACATATATGATGATGTAGCATGTTAATAAATTTGTTAAGAGTTGCTGATACAATAACAAAAACATTTTGGAAGCGGTTTAAAACAACCCAGCTCAACATTCATGAAATCTCTCCTTAAACAGAAAACTAAACTCCACAGTTCAGAAGCCACTTATTCTCCCCCACATAATATAAAGAATTTGAGGCTGGAATGTGACAAAACTCTTTAAGAAATAAAAGTATATATGTTTCATATGCAAAGATGTTTATGAACTTTAGCTGTCCCATTTCTAAAGGCAAGCTTATCATTTAAAAAGCAGAAAAAATACTCTGTCTTGCAGATAAAGGAGATTCACAGAAATTAATACTTTAATTTAATGAAAACTTGTCACCTTTTTTAATACATTCCATTTATATTTCACCAAAAAAAAAATACGAGTAGTTATAATCTTCAAGTTTCAACCAACCTGTGCTGGTATTTTAAAAGTAAAAAAATATGTATCTATTTATGCCTACATATATGCAGAATATTTTAACTGTAGATTTTTCTGGCCCCTGTAATTTTGTTTAACCTTGCTAAACAATCCATATCACATCTAGAGTTCTTGCTGTATCTTCTGAAAATATTTTGTTGTAATTTAAAACCAAAAAATATAAAATCATTAGTAACTTACAAATAAAAGCAAAACATCCACTTACACCACAAAGAGTTTACTCACCCCAGGGATGTAGCTGAGGAAGCTCTACTTCCAGCCAGACTGGAACGTCATAGAAGTGCTGCACATTGACTGCCAGTTCTGGTTTTTCTCATGGAAAGAAATTCTACCGCAAGTCAGGTGAAATTAATCCTCCTAAATTCTTTGATTTCTCTAGACCTCCTTAGGTAACTCAGCTTTTAAGGCCTCTATCTAGATTTATTTTTACTGGAAAGGAGCCACGGGAGCACAGGAGGGAAGGGAAGAGCTCTGGGAGCGCGAGGGCTCCTGGCCCTGCGGTGTCAGCCCACGGCAGGGAAGCACAGCAGGATGTGCTCTGGACATCTTTTTTAGCTGCATTAGAGATGAACCTCCAAGTGCATTTACCTTTCTCATGGACCTTCCTCTGGCTGCACTTTGAACATCCTGGTCTGGCTTCCTGGTTTTGTAAATCAGTCGTGAAGTGAAGGAAGGACGCGAGCGGTCTTGGTTATATTGAATATCCAAAACACGTTGGCAGGGGCTGTACTTTGGAAGGGTTATAATTTCTTCCCTCCCTCTCTGGTCCGATGCCAGCTGGGAATCCTGCTGCCAGGTCATCCCATCCTTTAGTTACACAACAGAGGTTTGTACATCAGGGATGTAGGGTGCAGGAGACCCACCCATGGGCACTTCTGGAGAAGCAAGAGACTTCTGACTTAGTTCTGCTTTGTGGGTTGTGTTGCTTGTTTTGTGCCTTTGGTGTTGGCAGCTATCACATGTTGAAGGCAAAGCCCTCCTCATAAAAGGAAGTCTATTGGTTTGGCACCTTCCTTCCATGAATTACAAAGTGATCAAGTGGCCTGGGTTGAAAGGGACCTTTACAGTTCCAGCCCCTGCCATGGGCAGGGACACTTTCCACTGTCCCAGGCTGCTCCAAGCCCCATCCAACCTGGCCTTGGACACTCCCAGGGATCCTGCCCAGCTGTTCTGGGCACCCTGTGCCAGGGTCTCCCCACCCTCACAGGGAAGAATTCCTTCCCAATATCCCATCTATCTGTGTCTCCTGGCAGTGGGAAGCCACTGATTGCCCCTTGTCCTGACAATTTAGGTCCTTGTCCAAAGTCCCTCTCCAGCTCCCTCAGAGCAACTTCAGGCACTGGAAAGCTGCAATAAAATCACCCCAGAGTCTTCTCCAGGTTAAACCACCCCTGTTCTCTCAATGCTTCCTTATAGGAGAGGTGCTCTAATGATGAAATGTTCAAATTGTATGAACCACTCTCAAAGAAAAGAAAGGTGCAGATAACACCAGAAGAAAGAACTCTTCTCTACCTCTGTCTTGCCCTTGGTCATCACCCCCTGTTGTGTGAGTCAAGGACTGGGAGGAGAGGCTGTTCTTCCCAGCCACCAAATGGGCCTTGTATTGATGACACTCAAGGGGATGACACAAGGACAAGGGGAGAGGAAAAAGTCTGGAGCTACAGCATCCAAACTGATTCCTGCTTCCCTGATGCCTGGGCAGGGCACTTTGAAGTGAGCCCAGCTCCCACAAGACCTGCTTGATCATCACCTCTGCCACCAGGGCCTGGGGTAGGTTCTTTTCAATTTCCTTTTCTCAGCTCTGCCTTTCTCAATTCTAAGGGCATTTACTCAAATGGAAATTTTTATTAAGCAATTACTAAACATGAATAAGTATTGTGCAGCCTTAAAAACCTTCTCCTCCTTTTTACTGCATGCAATTCTTGTGGCTATTTATTTTTGCTAGCAGCATGACAGCAGTGCTGGGCTGAAAGCATTGTACAAGGAGAGCTGTGCTTTTTCACAGCCACAGCTGTGCCACACACAGGCTGGGAGGGCACGTTGGTCAGTGCTGAGGATGGGCACTGCAGCTACACATGTAAGCAATCCACTCCCTCCAGTTTTCCCAAGAAGGCAATAAGAACACAGAACCCCTTGAAGCAGATAAAAGCATAAAGATTGGAACCACAGAAAAGATGGTGAAATAATGTCTCGCATTATTTCAGTGAGAAGAAATATCAAAGGTCTTTTCCACAAGTTTTGGGTCAATGCAGGCCCTTGGGTGAATGATGGTCTATAGCTGAGAGTAAGGCTTTCAGTAGATAAAAATATTGTTTATTATCTGGTTATGAAATTGTTTTGTAGTGACTTGCATTGTATGCAGACAAGATAGAAAACTAAGAACAGTTAAGCCCTCATAATTGAAAGGGTACTTCATTTTAAGATGCAACCACAGAAAATCTTTATTTAATTTTTAAGGGGAAACCATGTAATTTTATTTCCTTTTCAGTATTTTTACTTGATATTTCTGTTGTTCAAATTTCTTTCATTTGCATCAGGCTGAGTCTGGCCTTATATATGATTAACAAATAACCTTACCAGAACAAGCTGGAGCCTTCATTGCAAAACTTCTGATTCTTTCAGCTTCCTATGACATTGATTACACAGGGAATTTTCCCCCAGAGATTTTGGTTGTATATTCACCAAACATGCCTCTTCAGTACATAGTAGTTGAAAATTTAGCTGAGAAAGGTAATTACATATTTTTTGTAAGTGAAGCTATTTTAAGACAAACATCCTTTTGCTTTTTCCTAAAACTGTTATAATTCTGACTAAAGATGCAATGTAAGATAATACAATATTATCTAGGATTCAGTCTCTTCTCTCTCAAGCTGTATGTTTTTCTACCATCCCCTGTGAAGCAACACAATTTTATTATGCGATTTTTTTGTCAGCCTAGAAGTGATAAATAAAATTCATATATTTCATCATGAGAACCAAATCTTCAGGTGATTGAAGTCAACCGGTCCAAGTGCAGCTTGGCTGGTCATTTTAAACCATCTGTAAATCTTGACTCATGGTCCTGTGTAGCCAGTGTAGAAACTCCCAGTAATACCAGTTTGAGAAGCCTGTGCAAATGGGCACAAAGGACCAACAAAAAACTAACTTTGAATCAAGGAAAAACATGTCTTTTCTCAGGATTTGCTAGTTAACTCCACAGCCCCATCAAGATGTGCAGGAAGGCTCTTACCTTTGCACTTACTTCAAAGCTAAATGGCAAAATCTTAATGGACAGGAATCTGGAATTAAGGCAGTACCCAATATTGACTATCCTTTTTGATCAATTCTTCTTGTAGGCTTTATCTAATTTCCCTTCTAATTAGGCTGATTGCACTACAATGAAAAATAACATCTATCAGAACAATTGTGCACCCAGTGAAGGCAGCGTATTGCAGAGAAAACTTTGGTGCCTTGTCACTAGCCATGCTCAGCAGTTTGTTTTGGGACCAGGAGTCACTGTCACAGTGACATTGTTGAGTTGACGTGTGTGTAAGGCACAGACCTGCTCTGGGTACATGTGGCTGTCCAAGCCATTGTATATTTGGGAAAATCTGAAAATGCTTGCAGCAGCATCAGAGCAGAGGGCAGGTTAATAACTGCTTTATTCTAAAATCTGTTACAAGACAAAGGAACTCAGATTGTTCTCATCAGCCTAAAGAAGGCACAGAATTCAGATGAGCACGTGGAAAGTGAGAGGATAAATCAGGGACACAGTTTTGATCTTTTCCCTAAATGGATGATGTCAAGCAACTGGCAGACACAATTGCTGTTTGTCCATCAGAGCTGGCTGCAGTTGAATGTGACCACAACACTGCCAGCCAAAGTAGCTGCATCTTGGACAGGGACAACGTATGAAGCGTTGTAAAAGAGTTGAGTAAAGGTGTAAGTGCTACAGGCAGGGCAGGGTGCCAGCACTGATCTGCACCTTGCAGCACTCTGCTTCCAGTGCAGCAAAGACTTGGTGCTCACAGCTCCCCTCTCTTTACATAACATGTTCTCCTTTGATTTATCCAGGGAGTAAAGAGATTTCTTTTTAACTTTCCACTCCTGCTTGCATCAATTTTATCTCAGTATTAAAATATCCCATTCCTCTAGTCTATTACATGGCCTTCTAGTATGACAGCAAAAGTGGGCAAGAAACCTTTCTCATTTTTGCATGAACTTCCTGTCACATAATTTTTAAATTCCTGTGGTGCCAGGATGCTGAGGGGTCCCCACCTTCCCAGTGTTCCTAGTAGGGCCCCATGTCTGCTCCAGCCAGCCTGGAAAGGGGGCTGGACTGGGGCTGCCTGTGGCAGCTCTGTCCTGCCTGTGGCAGCTCTGTCCTGCCTGTCCCCCACCCCTCTGCAGGGCTGGAACTGGTGGGACAGTGAAGACAGAAGCAGAAGAGCCACATTTTGGGGAAGCCCCACTCCAGTGTGGCCATAGGGCTGGAGGGGGTCCAGAAATGACCACGGTGGTGCTTGCAGAGCACGAGAAACTTGGCGGATTCTGCATCACCTGATGGCACTGACACACAGAAGGGATCACCCTTTACCTCTGCAGGACCCACACAGATGTGTCTTCCAGAAAGAGCAGGCACAAAACACCTCTCTGCAGTGTTCCCACACTTATCTCTCCTATTTGCCATCCAACTCCTCTAAGAAGAGTTCTAAAAAGTGTGATGTCTGGCTTTAGCTAAACAAGCTCCTCTTCGACTCCTGAGTAAAAGATGTGTTCCCAGAAGTGCCCTGTGAGTGGGATGTGCTACTCCAAACTTCCATATGATCCCTATGGTTGCCTTATTTATAACCAGTGTCATCTATACAGTCAGATTGCATTTAATGAATGGTTTTGTGTAAAAGACATGGATGCTCAGTTTCTTTTGTGCCTATGGAAAAAATGTTAATCGTTGCCAAGATGATGCTTATATGGCCAGGGGCACCCTTGGTGCTTTTTTGGGAACTGTGAAGAACAAAAGCCTCGCTCGAGGTTGAGACACGTCACTGAGCTGTGGAGCACATTGTTTCCCTGTGACTAGACACAAACACTACAATATTATCTACAATAAAATGGCAGATTTTATTGAAGGGAGGTTTTTCTGTTCTGCTGAGTGGGCAGACTGAAGCTACTGTTCTCTTTTTGTTTAGGACAGGGTGTCTGTATCCTGTCCATAAATCCTGGACAAACATCTAGGAGCAACACAGAGGGAGTAGGAGGTTTGAGTAGAGTTGGCGTGGGCAGGGCTCTGCCTGGTTTTGGCATCTGAGCCACAACACTGCTCCAGCTCCAGCTGAACCTCTGGTGCCTGGGACATTCTGTTCCTGCCAGTGCTCCACCACAAATGCATTCCTGAGCAGCATGCAACATCTTCATTCTGCTGTCGATGGATGGCACAGGCTCAGCATCTCCCTGGCTGCAGGGGTGGCAGATGGGAGCATGGCTACTGCTCTGAGGGGATTGCCAGCTCTGAGAAATCCATGGAAACCACCCAATTTCTTCAACATCTCTTCCATATCTGCTACCTGAACTCAACTCGTAGTGGAAGAATAGGTTGTGTGCAGCCCCACAGACCTGGAAAAAAATACCTTACTTAGCAGAAGTTCCACTGGACCTGGTATTTTCACCAGAAGTTTCATTTTGCCCCAAGTGTGGTTTTAAAGCACAAACTTGGTTTTCTCAGCTGCAATGCTCCATCTGTCACATGCTTAGAGAATGTTGTGGCATTTTTATACTGCACCATGACTTACCTGTGCCAGAGACTCAAGTAATTTTAATTGTATCATCCTGCTCAGAGAATACACATATTTTACTATGCTTTCAGTTATAGCAATTATGTTTAGCATTGTATTGTATTCAAAGTGTCTGTTAGACAGCAAAAAAACTGAAAAAAATGCTAAAGATATATGACTTCTTAGGACTATAACTTCTATCCTGGAGTTATTTTTCTGGTGCCCAGAGAAGGTGTGGCTGCCCCATTCCTTGGAAGGGTTCAAGAGATGGGGCTTGGACCAACTTGGTCTAATGGAAGGATCCCTCTTTTACTGTCCAAAGACAGAAAATGGTTCACTTAGAGTATCTTTTCATCAAAGAAACTTGGGATCTTTCAAGACTACTCAAAGTGAGTGATGAAGCAATTTAACAAATGCACAAAGTTTTGTTTTGTCAGAAAATGTTTTGGGAAGCCTAAGTGAATGTGTGTTCATTAAGGAAGCAAGAATAAACAAGACTAGGAGGAGGTTTCTGTTGGGCAGACATTGAGCAATAAGCAGTTGTACTGTTTAATCTGTTCTCTAGGACAGCATCTAGTAAAATGATCCATTGTGTGGGGAGACATCTGTGCTTATGGGCTTTCTGTGAAAATTATGAAACTTGTAATAACTCAAACTCTGAGTGTCTGACAATGTAGATAGTGAGTGAATTGAAGAAAAACTTCAAAGGCTGAGTCTCCAGACACAGAATAGTGGGTCTGTTGGAACACATTTAGCAAGCATGTAATTACCACGCCATTTCTTGATTCTGCAGGTTTTCTAGGACTCAAAATAAGATTTGCCCCATTTTTTTAATACTTAAAATGAAAACAATATTCATTCATCTGTTTGGATCAGGTTTTGAGAGGCTTGATTTATCAAGGCTGGTTAAAGATCTGTGTGCTTGAAATGGGTAATGGAAGGAAAACACTATCACTACTTAAGGCACTATCCATAGCAGCATCTGGCCTTGATATCCTCTTAGATCTAGGACTGATCAATTCTAGTGTTTGAAATTCTGCAATGGGAAGGTCACATTCTCCTCCAGATGTACCATAAGGTTTTTTTTTTCAGTTGGCAGCATCTCCCTGAAATAGTCAGTTTGAAATAATACAGTCTTTGGGGCTGAGGGAAGGTTTAAGGCAAAAGTCTGGTGAGTCCTCAAGAAATAATTCCCACATTAAGAATGTTCTTTGTTCTTGTATTTTATTTTTCTTTGCAGAGGTCAATGCTTATTGTTGTTCCCTTAATAAGTGACACTTTTTTTTTTTTTGCTTCTCCTCCCTTAAGGTCTCCATTTTGTGCAATGCTGCAGTGCTTTGTGTAGGTTGTGTCTCTTGCTCCACATGGGTGTAGGTTTTCCTGAGGATGGGCATTGAACTGAGGGAAATCCTGAGTCACTGAAAAGGGCACATGGGGACCAGCACCATTTGTGTGCTCTCATGTCCTCCCCTGGATGCAAGGCTGCTTGTGGCAGTCAGTGTTCTCTGCTCTTCCCTTACCCACATACATCAACTTCCTGATTCCTATTTCCCAAACCTGAGTCTCTATTAATAATTTGAGTGTGGCTGCCTGAGACTAATCCAACCGAATTAATAATACATAATAATATTACCCTGATCTGGTGACCAGCAGGTCAAAATGAGAGTGAGTGGCAAGGTAAGGACCTTCCTGCTAGCTTTGGCTATTTAAAAGCATTCTCAGTAGAGAATATGAAATCCTCACTCTGAGGATGCTGAGGCCCTGGCACAGGGTGCCCAGAGCAGCTGGAGCTGCCCCTGGATCCCTGGAAGTGTCCAAGGGCAGGCTGGAGCAGCCTGGGACAGTGGAAGGTGCCCATGGCAGGGGTGGAATGAGCTTTAAGGTTCTACCAGCCTAAACCATTCTATGATTCTATGATATTCTGATTCTGTATGTCTCTGCTTTTGCTAGAAATATTGAGGTTTGTGGCTTTTCCCTCTGTCTTTTGTAAAAAGTGAATTTAAGGACCACAGACCAATACCCAAATTTGTTTTCAGTGTTGATGAAGGGGCATCACTGACATACAGGCCTTGGTGTGGTTTGCTAGTATAGCCTTCAGGCAGGGAGAGAAAGAGGCTTGCAAATTCCTGTTCCAGCTTAAGTGTATTGACCTGGAAAGAAGAGACATTCTTCAGACACAGAAATTTTTATTTAAATGGAAAATAAAAACAAGAAAGGAGGCCAGAAATGCCATCCAGCAAGGCTGTCAGTACAGACCTAAGGAAGATCCCTGAAAGGTTGAGAAATACTTCAAAGAGCTTAAAAAATTGTCAAAAAATTAGAGCAGCAGCTGAACTAACTAACTAACTGTGTGTTAGGTTTTTTTTCCTTTCCTTTCCTAAAGGAGCCACCAACAGGTAATGATTTCTCCAACTTGTTCCACGTGTGTTTCAGTGCAACACCTTTTCTTGGTAAATATTTCAAATATTAACTATTTTTGGAGGGAAGTTGTTTTTGACTTCTCTCAGACTCCATGAAACCAACTCTTTTCAGCTTCCAAAGCAAGAGCAGATACAGCAAAAATCTGAAAATCTCTGGAGATGTTTCCCCATGTTGGATTGATTCAAAGGGGCTGCCCATGGAACTGTAGTGGTGTATTTATTGCTGCAGGAACTCAGCAGCCTCTAGAATTTTCTTCTCATTGCACAACTTTGTTGTTGCTTTAACAAAAATTTTGATTATATGAAATAATGACTTGGGTTTAAGCCTAAATATTCAGAATTATAACTTTTCAAAATGACAGCTTGAGAGGTTGCAGTATTTCCATGAATATAGAACCAGCTGTATAATTAAGAACAGCAAAAACTGCCATTTAGAAATAACAATAAATTAATTTGTTGCATCTCTTCTTTATTTATTATGCAGACTTGTCTGTAAAGAAAAAGAAAAAAGAACAAAAATGTGTCATACATTTATATTTCTGGTGAAATAAAATGTATTGTTTTCTGTAGAAAATTCTGGCTGAATTAAAGAAAATGAACTTCAGAAATAATAAGAATTGCAGGGGGAAATAAATTGAATTCTAATAACTTAAACTCACTGGAAGTTTATTTAGTCAATTTTTATTTGATTTATTTATTTACCCTCCTCTATTCCTATTCTTTTTAATAAGAGCTTATAATATTAATAACTTATGAGAAGTTTAATAACTTATTTAAAATTTAATAAATTATTAAGCTTCTAATAATTTATTAGAAGGGGTTTTTAATAAAAAGTAAATTAAAACCTTCTGAAGCAAGTTTAATGAACTTCAGGAAGAATAAAAATAGCAGGGTAAATAAAATTTCTAACTAGTTTAATAACATCTGTCTTCTAATATCTTTATTAAAGACCTGTTTTTTATCAAATTGTGAAAGAAATTCTTTCTCAAGGAAATGGAAAACCTCCTAAGGTAGTTTTGAGATGCAGATGGTAGCATCAAGGAATGCTCCTGTATTATTTCTCTTTGTTCAAGTATCAGCTTTCTGCTGTTTTGTGTGCTCCCTCAATTTGAGAGAAGTTCAAGGGGTTTTAAATATGCATTTTGAAAATTGATCATTGACTGCAATTTCAGAAAATGTAACCTCTCAATCAGTTTTGTAATAAAGCCCAGGCTGAGCTGAGAGATAAATAGAGGCTTGATGGTGACATATGAACTAAAAGAGAAAGAAATTACAGTTCTTTGCTTGTCCTTGCTGATAGAAATCAAGCATTTCTTTGAACTTCAAAAATACTGCTTAAATAGATTTCTGCTGAAGGCAAAATGTTTACAGACTGTAGCATGAAGAGAAACATCTGCTGGTGGATGACAACTGAGAACTGAACATGGACCACAGTAGAACAACATCTGGAAGTGACACGTGCTGAGTCTCCCTGTGAGAAATGAGATTTTATGGTATCTGTGCAAGGAATGTGTCACTGGAAAAGTGCTCAGTGCTGGGACTGTTTTTGTCACACTTTTTCCATTGGCCCATTTGTGTGTGAATGAGCAAACCCTGAAACCTTTTGGTGTTTTCCAGCAGCTTTTCCACTGCTGAGGATGAGTGAAGTTCATATAATTTACGAAGCCTTCTGTCTCCAAACACAAACTGGAAGGCTTTCTGGTGTGTTTGAGAAGCTGCACTTGAATGAGGCTCGGCAGAAGGGTTGAAATGAAATAGTGGGAGCTGAAATGTGTGGGACTTGCCCAGCAACACTCTGCCCAATCCTGACAAATAACTGCTGTAAACCTGCTGCTGGGGACATGCTCCCCTTCCAAAAATCAGGCTGTGTAGGCACAAAGCTTTACTTCGTGTTTCTGTCCTCTTGAAAGCTTAGGGTCTCTCAGCATAACCAATGGGACAAGTTTTTAGTCTGAATTTTCAGTTTCCTTTTACTCCAGCAGCGCAGAAAGAAAAAGTCTTGACCAAAAATCTATACATTTATAGTGGCCTTCTAACGCCAGCCCATGGTCAACACTCTCACAGAATTAAAATTTTGATCCCAAAAAGAGCATTTAGCCACGAGCATTTGCTGATTGTTCCTCAATCCCAGCCTCACAATCGCTCTGCTGCCACCAGCTCAGTTTTTGTTTGTCAGGACAAAGTGGTTTAAGCTACCAAGGCAGCAGCTGCAGCTGTGCCAGGGGAGTTTAGCTTGGATATCAGGGAAAGGTTCTGCTTCCCCCAGAGGTGCTGGCACTGGCCAGGCTCCCCAGGGAATGGGCACGGCCCCGAGGCTGCCAGAGCTCCAGGAGCGTTTGGACAGCGCTGCCAGGGATGCCCAGGGTGGGGTTGTTGGGGGGTCTGGGCAGGGCCAGGGCTGGGCTGGGGGATCCTGGGGGTCCCTCCCAGCTCAGGACATTCTGTGATTCTGTGAGACTCCAGTGTGAGGAGATGTTTGGTTTGCTTGGCTTTTTGGTTTCTTTTCCCCTCCCCCACCTTAAATGGAACTATGGCATAAATTTTGCTAGAATTAAGAATGATGATTTACAAAAATATGCCTGTCAGGAGAAAATAGCTCTCTTCTCCACAGAAACTCCCTTCTGGTGCTGACCAGCAGGTGCTGAAATGCTCACAGTCAAGAAAACTGGGAATTAAGTCATGAGTGTCCCAAGGGAGCCCCTTTCACCTATTAGGCTGATTTTCAGGTACATCCAAGAAACCCAATTGACTGATACACCCAGTTCATCTCTCTCTCTCATCCATACAAGCCCCACAGTTCAATATCCTGAATCAGACACATAACAGTGATTATATTCCAGCTGCCTGATCTGAACTTTATCTGTTTTCCTGGAACTTCAGAGCCCTGAAGGGATTTTGTGTGACCTGAAGGTTTTTGTGGCGGTGGCTGTGCACAAAGTAGAATTCAGAATGAAGGTTAGAACAGCCTGCAGACTGTGATTCCAAGTAGCCAAACTGATGGTCTCTTCAGTACAAAGAGAAGAGAACTTCCTTTCCAAGGAATCACTAGTTGGCAGAAATGCTTTTCATGGGCTGGGATTGGTATTTCTGGCACTCTCTGCCTTTTTTTATCTCCATAGAGAAAAATGGGTCTTGTTCACACATAGGCAGAGCTCTAATCCTAAATGAAAATAGCTTTGAGGTAGGGGGGAATGTCTTTATCACAAGGTGCTAAAGATAAAATTAATTGGTGCTGAGAGAAATTACTGGGTGTGGGCAATGAAGAAAGCTGGACTCATTTTGAGACATTCTTTCAGGAAAAGAAAAGGGATCTGGGATCACCATGGCTTTTTGTGCCTTCTGAAAAGGCCACAGCACCATGTGGGGATAGGAAATTTGGCATTTGGAGCTGGCAGCAGGGGCAAGGCTGGCAGGAGCATAACAGGGCAATCACTGGCTGTGTGTGGCAGCTTGTGTGACACTAATCCTTGGCCTCATCAAGGATTAAGTGTATAAAAACACAGCTTTATTCCACCTTATTGTATTTCTCCCCTTACTAACCCAATTAACTTCTATTCAGGACTGCTGAGTACAAGCCAGATGTGTCCCCACATGTGTCCCTCAAACCCCTTCAGGAGCTGGATGCCTCTCTCACATGCATTAATATATCACCTATTATTACCACAATGGTGTATTTAATTTCTATATATCTGTCAAAGCCATTCCAGCAGTTTAATGCCTTGCCCTTGCCTCTCTCACTGACTCACAGTGGTCCAGCTCTGGAGTGAATCTTTATCACAGATTCCACTTATTTTCTATGGAGAGAATTTGGAGCTCAATCAACTCTGTTTTCTTGCAACTCCGAGTGAATCAGCTGCACTCAACAGCATTTGAGGCTTACAAGCTGCAGAGCTCCTTCCTAAGGGAGTATTTGACAAGAAACCCAGAGCAAACAATATCAGATGGCTCTGAAGTGGTGGTTTTGTGCAGAAATTTGGGAACTTAAAAAATACTGGATTATTTTCTTCTATATTTCTAGGCTTTAGTGTACACTTATATTTTGGTTTCAGGCTTTTCTGCCTGACTGGTGGAGAAATTTTGGTTGGTTTGTTGGTTTGGGGTTTTTGTTGGCTTGTTGGGTTTTTTTTAATAGAAAACAAAGTGTCTGCACTACCTGAACTCCACTTCTTGTAAATCAAACAAGCATAATTTAAAGAATACACCTTGCTCTTTCACACCTGGATACAAAACCAACTGTTCATTGCTACCACAGGTCTTTCTGTTGGTTGATTTTGTATTGCCACATAGAAGAAGTTTGCCTTTCATCCATTTGAGTGCCCAGATGTGTTAAAAAGATGATGAGTCTACTGCATGTCTAAAAGTGGCTCTGGTGGCTCCTTTCCAAAGACAGGCGATTTTTTGTGTGTTTGTTTTTAAAATTTTCTTTTTCCTCTTGGTAGTCCAGCTTGCAATCAAATATCATCTACTTCTGTGAAACTGAAAATGCTGTTTACTGTAAAGGTGTGCTCCTTAAGTTGTTCTTGTTGGAACTATGAGAGTTGTGTCTTGATTTTTGCAGCCCAGTTAATGACTGGAGGGGTTACTGAGGGCTGGCCCATAAATGCCCAGGTTGGTGGGCAGGGTGAGGCTCCTCTGCATCTGTGGGGGATGGAGTCAGGAATGTTGGGTCCATTATCCTAAATAACCTCACAGAAACATCTTTTTTTTTTTTTGTTTCAAGATGTAATTAGGTGTAAAGGACGTTTGTGGCGAGAATCCAATCGGCTGGTTAAAAATTAGACAGAAAACTTCAGGTCTGAGAACCGAATGGGTTAGAATTCTTCTGCGTGCTTCTCACTGTAAAGGCTCAAGTGATGAGAGCTGTGGATGTGGTTTAGTTCCCAGAGAACCCTTTTTCAAAAATACCAGTCTCATGGGTGCAGGGAAGAGGAATCTGGACATTGTCTTCATTCAGGAAGGATTCTGTCAGGAGCAGAGATGGCATCCAGCTGTGCAGAAATCAGTCCATGACTGTGTTTCAGCTATATTTCTGACCTAACCATTTATCTTCTGTCTTCTCTCTGTCTTATCTGGGCTAATACAAAGAGACAAGAAAATCTTCCCACATACTTGACTGTGGGCATTGAAACAACTGCAGTTTCAAGATCAAAGTCAGACAATTCGGGGTGAGGGAGAGGTAAAAGCTGCAGTTACTGCTACAGAGGGACAAGGTAATGCAAATAAAACCAGATGTCTGCAGTGTTAATACAATTATCCATCCGATGCTTCAAGGGAAATACAGCTCAAAATTCAGTGAAATCATAGGCTTTTTGAACAGCATTTCAACAGCAAGGAGCATACTTTTGAAACAGCCCCTGCTCCTGAAGGCTCTGCCATCGATGCAGCAATGGGAAAGCAAAGGAGCATCTTAACAACAATCATTAATGGAGGTAAAACCTCTGTCTTGATTAACAGGAGTATAAAGGCAGATGGGGCAGGGCAGAGGTGAAGGTTTGGACTCTGTAAGTGATCTTGTGACATGGACAGACAGGATCTGGAGCCCTGTGGGATGGAATGATGAGATGTAATGCTGGAAGATGTTGGCTTTTAAAGTGATGCCCTTTAATGACTCTTTTAAATGCCACAGAGGCAGAGTGACACTGCTGTGCAGATTCCAGAACCCACCCACACCCCCCAGGTTTATGATGTTCACAGCAAGCAAATTTGGGGATGTAAAGTCTCTAAGTGAAATATTCTGTTTGGAGACACGTGCTAGGTTTTCTCCAGTAGATCTGCATTGATGTTAATTAGTTAATTCATTGGATTTTAGAAATTAAAGTCTGTGACTATGATGTAGCTCTTATTTCTTTTCCTTCCCTCCTGGCTAGGAATGTAGATGATTTTATATTTTTTCAATAGTTTATATTATTTTTGTTTATTTACTGAAAGAATGGGTGTTGGAGGAAGAAATACATTAAGTTTAACTCTTCCTTGTGAACACAGAAAATGTGGCATAGGTTTCACTGGACTCATGTTCATGATGTTTTATTTCAAGTACTGTGGGGAAAGGAAAGGAAGGAAAAAAAAAATTCTTCATTGGCTTCCTGAGGCAGGAACAGAAGAAAGGAGGGATGGTGTTTGTACCCACCCTCATCCAAACTGGCAGCCTGCATGGAGTTTTGCACTGTAAGGCAATTTTTTTTTAAAGTACTGTCCAGGTCAGGTCACCTCAAAAACACATGTTAGCCAGATTTAAAGAGAAATAGGTATTCTGTTTCATGCACATTTCATACAAGGATTTGGAGTCTTTTCTGAAAAGAGAACTAGTAAGAAAGCCAACACTGAGGCTGTTCCTGTGGTTGTTATTACCTTGCCAAAAAAAGCACTTTGGCACATTATTGCAGGCACTTATAAATCACTTTTTGGCTACTCCCTTACCAATATGATGACACTACTTGAGGAGCACTATTTCCAAGTCCCCCAGATTAAAATGTCTTTGGTTTCTTAGAAATCTTCTGCTTCTTCTACTGCCAGCAGTTCTGGTGTTTATGACTCTCTGGACTTGCAGAAATAATCTGTAATTGTTCTTCTTTCCACTCCCGATCTTAGGACACTTTGCATGTTTGCCACCATATCTCTTTGTCTTCTGATGCAATTTTATACTCTGCTATTCTTTTCTAGGTTCTGTTTTAAAACCTGTGTGTGTGGAATTATTGAATCAAGCAGTAATACTTCAAGAGATTTATTTTATGCTTTTTATAATGAAGAATTTTGAAGCACAGAGTTTGACTTTTTGGATGCGCTAAACACGAGGGTTAGGGAATACTGTGTCAGTTAAGTATAAATCAGAAAATACTTCTTCATAAAATCAAAAAGTTTTACAGAAATATTAATGAACTTTCTCCAAAGCACTTCCAGGATTTGATGAGCTCGTGGCTGCTTTTTTTTGGTATCTTCTTACCTTGGCTTTGTGCTTTTTGTGGAATAGTGATCTGAAATGTTTGACTGGTTGTTTGGTGATAGTGCTTTTGCAGTTTTGTTTTTTTCTTCCCCCTTCATAAAAAGGCTTTTAGGGAAAATATCTTTTTTCTAGGACCCATCCTAATCTCTATGCAGAAGCAATTCAATCCACAGCTGTTGCAGCTCCACCAAGAACTTCTGTCACCTGCTCTTGCTCTGCTCCAGCTCATCTTGTAGCAATGCCCAAGGTGCTAAATGACCATCCCTGTGAACCTGGGCAGGCTTTTGGCAGAGTCCTGTCTGTGACTGTTGTGCATCTGAATGTTTAATTTCTTAAGTCCAAGGCAGTTTTGTTATTGTTGGGAACAACTGTAATTAAATCTGAAGGTTCCTTATAAAGACTTTCCTTATTTCTGTGTAAAACTTTTGTTACAAGCTCTGCTAACTGCTTCAATCTGGCCCCAAGCTCTCAGAAGGGCCCTGTGTATTCTTCTGCCTATTTCTGTCTTGTGTTTCATTTATGTAATTTTCCCATGTTATTTTCATTTGGGTTGGAATCATGGAACCACTGAGGTTGGAAAAGACCCTTAAGACTGAGTCCAAACATAAACCTAACACTGCCAAGGCCTCAGTGCCACATCTTCGTGTCTGACAAGTGCTGAGGTTTTCTGAGAGGCTCTTCTGTGTCCTGCACAGACAGGGACCTGCTGATCATGCAGGTGATTTGTGCTCAGCTCTCTAAAACCACCTCAGATGGATTTTTCTCAGCCCCATCTTGTCTTGCACCAATTATTTCTCCCCTGTCCCTCTCCCTCCATCCTGATTTACACTTTCCCAGTCTACATACTTAAAAGAAAATGAAAATGTGGCCAGATTTACAGGTCTTCATTTCCAACTGTGCATGATTCTGATTTTGTGACTGCTCATTTTAAAGCTATTTAGTGTGCCACCCTTGGTTTGTGTGGTTGTAGTTTCTCCATCACTGTTTTGCACCACACTGCATCCCTCTCTGAATCTGTGACATTTGGCACTCAAGCTTTAAGAATAACCTGCACATATTTCATCTGTACCCCTCAGGTTGCCAAAGGCTTTGCACAGAGGAATCAGCTTCACTACAAATAAGGAGTGGAGAGACCTTTATGTGGAAATTCAGTGGTGGAAACAGGCAGGATCTGCTGATTCCCAGCCACATCCCAGTTACAGGTTGGAACTCTGAGTCCCATGAACAGAAGCTCAGTGAAAACAAATGTAACTAATTATTATGAAACTCAGAGTTGCTTATAAATTCTGGTTTTACTCCAGAAAACAAAGCAGTTTTAATGTTTTAAGTCAGTTAATTCAGTCCCTTCTCGAGTGCTTTGATGGAAGGGCTGGCTTCAATCTGGTTACATCTGATAGAAAGGGCTGAGGACAATGATAGAAAACAATTCTTACTCATTTAATCTTGGGATCCAGTGGGATTATGATTTTTTTTTCATGTGGCCTGGCTGCTGTGCTGGATGACAGAGTAACAATGCCACAGTCTGAACACAGGAATGAAAATCCATTAATGGATCTTCAGAGGGGCTACAATGTGCAGCTGTGCAGCCCTTTCTGCTGGCCAATTTAAAATGCAAAGAGATAAAATCTCTGCATGGCACAGTCCCTTCCATGAAGGTACAAAACTGAGTGAATCCATCTGCTCCTGGGAGGTCTTCAGCTCCAACACTCAGAATCCAGAGGGAGCAGGGGATGCACCAATTGTCAGGCTTCAGCTGAGAGCAAGCAGGATCAAAGAAATCATATGTAGTACGGATGGAAATGTGGAACATTGCTGTAATTTTAGATATTTGTTCTTATTTCAACCACTTCAACTTTTTTCCCTCTTTATGTTTTTTTATTTGTTAGTTTTGTATATATTTTTAAATTTATTTTTTTTAAATTGGGAAAGATTCTGTCATTTCTTTCTCTCCTTTAGGCAAGAAGAAATACAGAGAAATGCAATGAATGTCAATGCCTCCCTCTGATCTCTCAGTGCCTCCAGGGCCAGCAGTCAGAACTACCACAGGAAAAATATAATTAATTAACTTAGTGTTGCCTATTGCCCAGCCTGGAAATGAAACTTGAGATAATTTTAGTAAGGAGGTAATATAAAAGAGGATCTTTATTTGAAGGCCTTCAGGAGCAGTTATGGAAAGATGACCACAAAAACCCATTCCCCCCTACCAGGGGTGAGTACATTTTTATAGGATTTAGGAAATTAGCAAAATATTAGGAAAATAGCTGATAAAAAGCAGCAATTAGGAGCACAAGTGGTGATGCAATTCCCCCCCAAGTCAAGCCCCTTCTCTGGAGACCCCCACCTTGGCTCTAGTTGTACTTTGCCCATGAAATGTATCTTGAAGAGTTCTTCTCAACCTCGGTAGCCTGGAAGAACCAAGACAGCACAGGGGCCTTGTTCCCCCCAGGGCTTGGAGCTCTGGAATTTGTTTTGTCTTTTTGTTTAGGGAAAAGCCATGGAAAAGTGCTGGGAGAACTGGCCACTAGTACAATAGGTGTCAGAGTTACAAATAGATATGTGAAAAATACAGAGAACATAGAAAATAAAAAAAGACAAAACCCAAACAGCATCAGAGACATATTTATTAGCAGTCACTGGCTGGTTGCAGGGTGGCTCAGAGAACAGAACAGTTCCTTTTAACCACTAGTGGGGGCACAGCTTCTAGTAAAAAGAAATAAAGATTTTATTCCATTTGCATTGTCAGATTTGGCAACAGATATTTTTGGCAGTTACAGAGAAACACCCCTAAAACTCACTCAGTGGATTTTCCCCCAAATATTAAAATCACCTGTGGTTATGGGAATATTTTCTCTTCCTGTAGACACTTGCAATACTCCAAGCAAGCAAAGTCACCAAGCCATTCTTAAAAGGAATTTCTGAGGAGCTTCACAGATGCACAGAACATCATTCCTGCAATTATCAGGAAAAGAATGGTTTTTATTAGCAGGGAATTGGAAGGAAGTTCAGCTGGTAAAACACAGTCACTTCTAAAACTGAGCTGTATTATCTCATGTTTTGTCACATTCTAAATTAATTATAACTGAGAAAGAAGGGAAAAAGAAGTAAAAAAACCCCACAACCTTGGAAACATGTTGTTTTTATTAGAACTTTAGAAAGGTGCTTTTTGTGTTTCAGGTTTGCTTTGACAAATTGAGTGTTGATCAATGGTTTGCATTAGAGCTGGACTTCATGACAAATAAGTTTGGTCCATTTGCACATTGGGGGTTAATCTTCTAATTACAGCTTCAGGTAATGAAGTAATTTCCCCCAGGTTTGCTCCCCCTCCATTCACTTTGGTTTGCATTTCTCAGGGCCTGAGGCAGTGAGGTGTCCTTGACTGCCAGGCCTGGAGAGGAATTGTGAAGACAGCAGCTGGCTCTGTATGTGGAGTTTAGAGTTATACACTAAAGAATTGCAGGGTTACAAATATATGAAAAATTTACAAGCTAAAATCCTACGGCATCAACATGAAATAAATGAAATGGATGATCCAAAGATGTTGCAGTATTGGAAACACTCTAATCTCACTGAGTAAAGCAGTACATGTTGATTTTGCCAAATTGCCACGGAAGCCTGGAGCTGGTGCCACAGGGGGTCACCAATTCCTGCAGCTCTGCCCCCCCAGCTCCAGCTCATGGCCAGAGTGGTTTTGCCATTTCCCAGCCATTCTTCACCTCTGCACACCTGGCCTGTGCCCAGCTGCTGCCACTTGGAGCTTAGCCTAAGTTAAAGCTGGCCCTAATGCTTGTACAAGGAGAAATGTTATAGTTTTGGGCTCTTTCTGTCCATTTAAAATATAGTCTCTTAATTTTAAGCAGGAAGAAAATCAATCCTTCAGCAAATATTTCTCACTGATGGATGAAAAGGCTCCCAGCAACTGGATGTGCTCAGTTTTCTCCTCCTTGGCTTGGATCACACAGCTCCTGATTAAAACTTTAAATATTAATGTGATTACTTTGGCATATCAGGATTTTTTTTTTTCCTGGCTAAGGTTGTGTGATTTCAGGCTCCCTGGAAATTTCTGGTCCCTTTTGCCCCACCTTATCTTAGGGAACACTGCAAATTCTAATTTACCTGATACTGGACAGGTATCATCTAAGGGGAAGGAAACAGGTAAATAATGTCAGAGCAATTTTAAGTTATTTCAGATTTTAAAAGATAATTCACCTTCTGAGCATAGGTCACATATAAATGTCATCTACAAGTTTTTTCATTAACCAGCCCACTCAATCTGCTAATCCATACTATTGTACAAAAGAATCTCTATTTTCTCTATTTTATGTGATTCCAGCAGTTATGAAAAACACAATACAGCTTAAACACAACAATAATAGGGGAAGCATGCCATGGACAAGGCATGTGGAAATGGAACTGTTAAATGTCATCTTGGGAGGTTTTCCAGGATCAGTGGGAATATCTGGCTTTATTAACTGCCATACAGAAAAAGAATTAGCTTGCTTAAACCCATAAGGATGCAGTTATCCACTTTTTCCCTCTTCCTTCATCACTGCTTCCTCCAAGTTTGTAAAGCATACCGTGGATTTCCCTTTATCCATGTAACCTGTTTGCTATGGTCGATGAACAATGACAGCTGATGCAAAGCATATTTCCAGATAATTTGTACATTTGCAAGGAACTAATTTTGTCTCAAAACAATTTATTCCAGGGATGTCAACAGCAAGAAGTAGAGTTGTTCCAGTCTTTGTTGAGAATGATGGGGAGCTCAGGATGAGGAGCTGTGGTGGGAAGGCTGTGACTGGAGGAGCTCTGGGTTACGCTGGTACCACCCCAGCACCCTCACTCAGAAATTACAGGCAGTTAAAAAAAAAAGGAGAATGTAAATTTAATCTTTGAATGTTAAAGAGTGCTGAACATGAGCTAAGCAGAGCACTTAGAATCATGGAATCAGGGAATATCCTGAGCTGGGAGGGACCCCCAGGATCCCCCAGCCCAGCCCTGGCCCTGCCCAGACCCCCCAACAACCCCACCCTGGGCATCCCTGGCAGCGCTGTCCAAACGCTCCTGGAGCTCTGGCAGCCTCGGGGCCGTGCCCATTCCCTGGGGAGCCTGGCCAGTGCCAGCACCTCTGGGGAAGAACCTTTCCCTGAAATCCAGCCTGATCCTGCCCTGGCACAGCTCCAGCCATTCCCTGGGTCCTGTTCCTGTCACAGAGAGCAGAGATCAGAGCTGCCCTTTGGGAGGAGCTGCAGCCCCCGGTGGGATCTGACCTCAGGTTCCTCCAGCTGAACAGACCAAGTACCATCAGCTGCTCCTTGTGGGCTGCCTCTCAAGGCTCTTCATCCTCCTCCTGTCCCTCCTTTGGACACTCTTTAACAGCTTTAGGTCTTGTTTATATTGTGGTGCCCCCAGGACTCGAGGTGGGGCCACCCCAGTGCAGAGCAGAGTGGCACAGTCACCTCCCTCAACCAGGACACTTAGAACCAAAGCAAGGATTGTGCTCCTCAAGGTCATGCCCAAGCTTTGATTTTCACCCTAAATACCATTTAAATCCTTGTTATTGTGCCCCCATCTTTTCCTCACTGCATGTCGCTGGGTTTCAACTTTTCCTCCTGCAGTGGCATTGTCAGGACTCTTTTTTTGCACTTCTTTCCCTCTTCTGCTTGTTTTATTTTAAAATAAAATTTTCTGTGGACAAACCCATGCTCTCTTCTTCCTTGCCTCCCCAAGATATTACCAACCCTCCCCAAACTCTAGTCCTGGCTATGCTTGCAGAGATCTGGGACTCATCCCAGCTGGGCTGTCCTGTCACACAGCCGTGTATTCCCATGGGACATGGAATGGACAAATGGAACAGAGGGGATCTGCAGATCTAGCTCTAATAATGAAAATTTGACCATGATGTAGCAACACTGGCTCACCATTATTTTAACAGCTCTGGGGCATCCTGGATGGATCCTGGAGCTGGTTCCTTGTCCAGGACTGCTGATGGATCCTCTTTGCACCCCATGGGAATACAGCTTGCTAGCGAGGGTATGGCTTGCATTGGGGCCACCCTTGGCTTCTGGCTTGTCCCCCTCCTGAAGAAGCCCCATTCTTGTTGCTTTCTGACACCTCTTGTTAAAAAATCCTCATTTTGGAGTTCCAGTAAATTATTGCTGGCTCCCTGTGGTGTTACAAGCTGCCTTCTGGCTTGCATTTGCATGGAGCATGAACTCAGAGCAGCTGCTTTGGGATGGAAAACAGAAGAGCAAAGATAAAACAGGTGTTTTGTGACCAGTTCCTCTCTCTGGCCTTGCAGCCAGCAGGGTGGCAGCTGTAGCAGAAGACAGCTGAGATGTTCCATGGTTCAGCTGCTCTGAAGCTCATTCTCTCTGAAGTGTGCTTGGCTCACCCTCCTTGTAAGGGGAGCAAGGATTCAAACTGAGCATCTCCTCAGGGTGATGGAATGATCACAAGTGTCACTTGGTCACACTGACAGTGAGGCCCCTGTCACAGAGCCTGTGCTGGGTGAGGATGTGCTCCCAGAGCTGAGCGTGCAAGAAGTGTCACAGCATCACTGAGGAGATGCTGAGTTAGTCCAAACCATCCCCACAGAGGTTTCCAGCATTGTCTGCCTGCTGCAGGCTGCTGGGAGAGGCACAGGAACCCCCTGCCTGCACAGGGAGGAACAGGAGGAGGCTTGGGATGAACAGACCTCAAGCTTCAAGCTCTCCATGTCTGAACTGATGTGTAGATGAAGCATTTGCCTGAGGCTGATGATGTAAAACTTACAAAGGATATTTTTCTAAATTATGAAAGAGCACTTGATTACTGTAAGAGGTGAGAGAAAGAAAGAAATGATACTAAAGAAATATAGAAGGTAACTATGATATGCTCTGAGAATGGAAAGGGTGCTTTCAATTTTCAGTGTTATTAAAGGTATTTATGATAAAGGGATTGAAGTATGGAAAAGACTTAAAAAAGCCATGAGAAAAAAAAGTAAAATATCCAAACCCAACAAAAACCAACCAAGATGAAAATAAATCTGACTGCCAAGAGAAGAATACTCAACCCTAGACCATAAAGTAAAATTGCAGTTCAGACAGAAAGCACCCTAAATACAGAGACAGTCTTAATTAGAAATCATAAATGGAAACAACTGTCAAAATTAAAGTTCAGTAGGATAAAGGACAGTCTAAATCTTAGAAAAATAAAGCTTTCATTCTTAACAGTGCAATGATTGATTAAGCTCAGCTGTACCCATCAGCATTTATAGTTCCAAGGCGATTTTTTACTGTGGTATTTTGAAACTGTTTACCATGCAATTAGGAATGCACACATTTTTCTGCTCAGCTTTTGAAATGGGTATTTTATAGCACATTCTCTCTACTTTCATCAGTCACTGCTTCCTGATGAGCTCCCTCTGAGCTCCCTGGTGCTCAGCCCTGCTGATGTGCCCCTCACATAACATTTGGAAATCACTGAGCTCACATGCCAGTAACTCAAATCCAGATCAGGACTGCTGTCCTCATGAAACCTCGGGTTCCTACAGCAGTGCAAGGGAGGAAAATAACAAGTCTCTTTGTTAGGCTTCTTATTTCCATAATTTTTGCCAAATCGTAAAGGCCATGGGGGTTTTCTGTGAGAAAGCCAATGGGAAATCAATACAAACGTTATTTTCAATGCCCTCACTGCACACAAACAATTCCTTTGTATGCAAATCCCAGAATTGTGGGTCCTCAACTTTGGTCTCTTAGTGGTGTAGTCAAAAAGAAGCAGCAAATTTAGAGGAATGGAAGACCCTAAAACTGCTTTATAGCAAACCCTGTGAAAGCAAGAGACTCTTCCAGAATGTTATTTTAATTTTTTTGCTCTCTGTTGACTATGAACATGCCAAAACTAATTTTCAAAGCTGCTTTGAAAAAGCTGCCCCCAGTTCATCTGGGGCTATTTTATTTTGCTTCTATCATTGGGTGCACAAGAAGAATTTAGAAATTTGGTTAAAGAAAAGACTTACATGACCTGCAGTTGCCTTTGGATGCTTGTACCTGATGCAGGAGTGAGGACCTGAGAGACATCTGGGCAAGCTGCAGCAGATTAACACAGAAATGTAATTCTGTCCAGAATACAAGGGTTAAGGCAACTTTAAGAAAATCCAGATTTTTCAAGATTACATGCCCAAATCCCAATCTAAAATTATTAATCAAAAAAGAGATAATGGGTACTGAAAAAAGAGATACTTTGATTTTGTAGAACGAGCTAAACATCTGAGCACTGAGGAAAAATAGTACAAGAAGTATAAAAGCATTTAATAAAAGGAAACTTTGGTTTGGCTCCTATTTGGTGTCTGTTCCTCCTGATTTGTTTTTTGGAGTCAGAGTATTGATGGAGGGAAAAGTATTCATCAGAAAAGGTTACCTAAGGGATTTTATTGAATTGTTAACAGCATTAACAATTAATAGCAATTGCTAATAGCAAAAATTACAAGGGCAATCTATAGAGCTGATGGGAATCTGGTTTTACCTTTTCAGGTGAGGTGATGATAAACCCTAACCCTGCAGTAAAGGTTTGCAATATGTCATCCAAGCTGTTGGTCCTCCATAAAGACACCTGGACCTACTCCTCCTGCAGCCTGGAGGCCTCAGGGGGTGTAACTTCCCACCAGGCTTTACTCCCTCATCTCCAAAGAACTGCTGTGTTTCCATCTTCTGCCTCTCTGTGGATTGACTGCAGTCCTGACAGAGGAAAACACCAAATCCTTGGGTTTTAGCATAGGTGTTTCCCCATGTTCAGGGGAATTTTCAGGTTCTTGTGCCCATATTCTTTCTGGGATGAAGGATATACTGCCTGGGGAAATAAACAAGATTGATGATTTCTTTATATCTATCACAGAGAAGCAGAGAAATAGGATGTAAAAGCAGTTGTGTTCAAACCAGGCCTCCCTGCAGCACCCAAGTTTTCACTGAAGAGGCTCCTAATTGTGTGCAACTTCTGTCAACAGCTCCCTGTCAAAAGGAAGGATGCATGGAGAGTGTTTCATTTGCAGCAGGGATAATCAATTCCCTAAACATGGATCAGGGTGATGCCAAGATGATTTTTTTGCCTTTTCTATACTTTTTATATAACTTTTACGTAGCCTTAGTACTCTTAGCATACTTGTAATTCCTTAAATCTGATTATTTAGCACAGTCTTAGGATTCTCTTAGGCCAGGAGACCAAACATCCTAAAGGCTGGAAAATGCTGCACTATCTTGGGAAACCAAGGTCCTGTGCAGAACACATCCTGTAAACCAGAGATTTGGCCCATCCAGGGGGGAATTCCAGGCATGGGGGAATATCACACCGTCCATCCAGGCCTCCCTTTGGGGTATCCTTGTTATGGATATCCTTGTTATCCTTATGCTAATCTGTAAGGTCTGGAAGTTGTGTAGGTGATCTGTCGTGTGTGAGGATTGCAGCACGTTCCACCTTGGCCAAGGGGTGCATAAAAAAGGATCCTTATTAACTACAGAGGTGAAAAACCCTTATCCCTTAATGTGTCTGCCTCTCAATTTTGTAAGACCAGGAAAATGCATCAAGGGGACCAGTGGCTTTTGAGCCATCAGAGTTCCTGTGCCCACGGCATCACAGCACAGTGGAAAGGCAGGAATTGCACTGGGAGGAGGGAGCAAGGCTTGAGCAACAGGTAAAAATGTGAAAATACCACATTATTTTCAACATTTTCAGGGTATTTATGAATCTATAAAATGTCAATTCTTCAGACTTTCAGGGAGGAGACAAGTTCCTGCTGATTTGATCCTACAACAATTAAAAGCTTCAGTTCAGCAGTTAAGTCCTTTAGGCAGAAGCAGATGTGTCATGTGCTGTTAGGTGAGGAGGGAGCTCAAGGCATGACCCAGTGAATCCTGCCAAGGCAGTGCTACTGTTTCTGACCCAGAAGTTGTAAAAACTCAATTAAATGCAGCTCCTGATGTAGCAAATGGTCAAAATTCCAGGCGAGCTTCAAAAGCAAGAGCAGAAATAGAAAAGAAAGGGGACAAAATTATCTAAAGGAGCACAAGTCCAATGAAAACAGAGAAATATATTTGTGATTGAAAGCTTCTGTTTGTGGTCTTTTAAATAAGAGCTGGACTGGCTCCAAATTATAACCAGGTGGCATCTAAATCAACTTTAGTATATGGCCTGACCCCAGAAATGTGTCCATGTGTCTTCCCTTAGGGTGTGTAGATGTGGGAACAGCATGGGATCTATTAGAAGATTTGGGGCTGACAGGAATAGATCAAAATTATAAATGCAGCTGAAAAAAAAAAATGTGAGGAAAAAAAATAGCCTTTGTGGCTATCACTCCCTTTGTTCCCTTGGAGGAGGACAAAACAAGGAGGGTGACTGGATAAAAAGAAAAATGTAAGACTTTGAGGAGCTTTAGATAAATAATGCAGGAAAGGGTCTGCAGCAGGAGAAACACAGTGTCACATCCCTCTAGGGAATCAGTTCAGCATATCCTGAAAGCAGTTGCCAGGGCTCCTCAGAAAACCTCTTTCTATTTATTAGAGTTTAATTTTAATTTAATAATTTTAATTTATTTTTTTATTTATTAACAGTTTAATTTTTCATGTGGGAATTTGCATCAACAAGATTTTTATTAATGATTTTTAGGATTTGGTGCTGTTATGTACCAAACACCTGTTGTAGCTCACCCCTGTGCTGGCAGCCCTAACTGTCACAGGGGCTGGGACAAAGTGGAGTAAACCTAGCAGATGCTTTACTCACACTGCTACTCATGGGTGTTGCCACAAGGTTTTCTTGGCAAATGACAGCAGCAGAGCTTGGGTTCAGCAAGGGTTTCACAGTGCCCAGCTCTGGATGCAGGAAAAGTTACCCAGCATTGACAAAGCCTGTGTTTTGTATGTGGTTGTGGTGTTTCATGGTCACTCAAATAAATGATAAAAAATATAAAATAATGATAAAATAAATTATATATATATATAAATATATATATATATAATCAATATATAAAATTATATATATATATATGTCAAATAAAAATTATCAAATACAAGATAAAAACATGAATTACCCAAGTGTGAGTTATAGTTATGAAAAAAGAATTCAAAATAAATTGGGAAGGGACCTGCCTGGTACAGAACAAAATTAAATGCCTGGAAGTAGATTTGGTTGGGAAGGCTGACTTTGCAGGAGCTCTTCTGGAAACACACTCATTTCAGACCAGCCGTGGTGTGTGAGCCACGTTGGTGAGACCTGAAAAAACCTCTGAACCCCCAGACTGGAATTCTCTGCAGGGAATTGTGGCAGCCTGGTGTGGCTGTAAGAGCCTTGTGCCAGCAAGGAGGCTGTGAATGAGGGCAGGATTTGGGGTGCTGTTAGCCAGATCTCCAGCCACACCCATGGGCAAAAGCAGCAGTACAGATTAATTAATTTGGATGTGCTTTGCATTGACAAATAACCCAATCCCTTCAGAGAAGAATTAAATTAAAGACTGCCTGACCCGTGCAGCTCAAATAAAAATCATGGGGGAGTATCTACTTGTAGGTTATGGCATACCTTAGGGTTATGATATTTTTTTTCTCCTTCCACTGGTTCTCAGTTTCTCCTTTTTTGTTGTCTTTTTATCCCCCCAAAAAGAAGAAATTTCAAGTACAAACAGAGCCAAAGTCCTGTGCTGGCAAGTAGTAAAGTCCTACCTGTTTGTGGTCACAGTCCAGGTCATTGTCATCTGTCCCTGTCTCAGAATCCCTCTTGGGTAACTGATCCTTGGAGTTTTTTCTACTGGCTGCAAATTAGGAGTTGGGAATATGAAATGACAGCCTTTACATTTCAAACTGCTCAATAAGGTCCCCAAAAGAGCAAATAATCCTGTCAGTCTCAGGAGTCAGCTGAGTAAAAATTAAGGTCATAATTTGAAAGAGGGTGGCTAAACTATTGGAGCCTGTGTAGGTCTTAACTTCAATGCCTTAAATTCAGCTTTCCTTTATGAATTCTTACAGTATGAACTAGAAAGCTATGTACATAATTTCCTTATTTCCCCATTCTTCTCAATTTCAAATATGTCTAATGATAGGCACGTTTGCTAGATTTAATTTTTTTGTTTGTTTGTTTCTGTCCTGTACCTCAGGCAAGAAATTCCCAGCTAAAATCTCAATAAAAGCTGGCAAAAATGTACCCAGCTCATGTATTGTTTCTTACCTAAATAGAACTGTTAAAGATAAACCACCAAAGCCATATGGGGCAGAATCACCACCAGCAGAGCCTCAGTGCCTAAAGAGCCGCAGCCCTGCTGAGCCCTTGAGCATCCATGGATGGTTCCTGCCCTGCCCATGGTGCCCCTGTGGCATCCTGACACTGCCTAGGAAAGCCTGTGCCTGCCCTGGATCTGTGCTAAAGTGGAATGTGGAAAGGGATTATTTCTACTCCAGGGATCTGAGTCTGCCCTGGCTCCATCCTGGATGAGCCCGTGGGAAGCAGGACCAGAACTGCAGAGCCACAGTGCCAGGACACTCTGGCTAAACCTTAATGAGCAAAGAGCTCCTTGGTCCACTTTTGGATGTTGATTTTTGAGGCTTGTAAAAGGACCACAAATCAGGCAGGGAGCACTGGAAATTTGGAACAGAAATGTCACTTCCATTCACATCCCTTGCATGCCAAGGGTCTGAGGCACTGGAGGTACCAGGCTTTGGAGATGAGGAGTGGAAATGTGGAGAGCAGCAGGGTTTAGGGGGAGAGAGAAGCCTTTGCAGTTGGGTTTCTTTTTCCCATCTTCGTTTCTAAGGACCCAGAAATTTTCTTTCTTCTCCTTCCCAGGAATTCATTAGATTCTCTAATCTGCTGAGATTTACAGTCATTACAGAAAAATGTGTCTGGTCTTTCTTTTTTCTGTTTCTTCCCTTCTTCCTTTTTTCACCATCCATTTTTCACTCTCTCGTTTTTTTTTCCTTTCCTGTAAAGACTTGGATTTCAAAAATCTGCACTTTCCTGTGGCAGTAGAGCTGTGCAGAGGTAATATATCAGTGCATCAAGTTCTAGGCTCTGTCTTCTCATGACGGAGACAGTGGTCTAATGACTGGGGGCATTTCTACTGGGTGATTTACAAGGGTTCAATATTTTTCATCTGCTATTGTTCTGATTCCATAAGGTTTTGCTGTTGATTAATCTGTCCTACAGAAAAAGGTGTAAGAAATTGTTCCCTGTCAGGGTGGGCAGGCCCTGGCACAGGGTGCCCAGAGAAGCTGTGGCTGCCCCTGGATCCCTGGAAGTGCCCAAGGCCAGGCTGGACAGGGCTGGGATAATGGAAAGTGTCCCTGCTCATGGCAGGGGTGGCACTGGATGATCTTTAATATCTCTTCCAACCATTCCATGTGCTCCCAGGTGCTATATCCCAGTGAATAAGGATGAACTCTACTGCAGATTTATTCAGTTAATGTTGATGTTTTCATCCCGTCTTGTGTATTTCCTTCACACATTGCAAGAATCAAAATGTGTTTTCTGCTGCCATACTCATGCCATGCCAACTGCATTAAAACCAAAAAGTCAACTAAGAGGGATATTACATCCTAAAATTTTTAATAAACATCCTTTGTAGGTAATATTCTAATGCATATAATATGTTGATTTAGTTCTTTGTTAAGCTATAAAGGCCATTTTTTTCATTCTTTTGAAATATAAGATTTATAAGTCTTGGTGTGGGCAAACATGTACTTTTGAGAATGAGTGGGCACTGAAGAGGAAACCATTTCCATATAATGTTTGGGGTAATCTCAGGTGGTGCACAGGTCTTAACTTCTTTTATCCCAGTGTGTGCCATTTTTATTACATGCCTCTGTTCTCAATCCTCTGACTTCTGCATCAGAAACAGAAAATAATTTTTTCTCTCCAAATTACACAGAACTAATTTAGAGGAGTTTCTTTTATGTCTCCCATTTTGCTCTGAATAACCTGACCAAACCTAAGTGCATCCAACAAAGCACTGAACACCCACCTGCTTTTATAGGATTTCTTCTAAAAAAGAAATCCAGACTATACCTTAGTACTACTGCTACTGCAAAATCAGTGACCCAGGAAATGATACAGATCGTGAGGAGATGCTTTTTCCTTATCTGAAGAAATGGAAAAGTGCATAAGGGTCAGCTGGCACAAAACCTGTAAACACATGAAGTGGGCTGCTGTGCCCTGGGCCAGGGACTCAGCCAGCCCAGGTGTTATCACCAGGTCTGAGGAGCTTCATGCTGACACCTGGAGAGGGTCAGAATTTCTCTGTCAGCTTCTCAATGCCTGTCCTCTTCTTGGTAAACACAAATATTCCTGTTAGTCTTATGACTCTCTAGCCCTTTTCTGGATCCTCTTCAGTTCTTAACTACAGTTTTATTTTATGTCTATGATTTTCAATCTGTATCACTGAGGTAAGAAAACATCTGTTTGCAGCCTGCTGCCTTTCACTTTGTTGTGTCTTCCCTTATCTTCCTTAAACAAACCAGAACCTGAACCACTGGGGCTGGAAAAGACATCCAAGATCATCAACCCAGCTGTTAGCCCAGTAGCACTGTTCACCAAGTGCCACATCCATGTGTTTTGAACACCTCCACTGTTTCCCTGGGCAGCTGTTCCAATGCCTTACCACCCTTCCCATTGTCTTCACCTCCAGGGTAAGATGTAACCACAAGTCTGTATTCTATCACCATCCTCATGAGCTGTTAAAAACAGGTGGGGCAGTGTTCTTTACCTCCTCCATGACTCATCCCTGCCAGGTCCCTCTAGATATTTTCTGCTAATGAGCCATCAGGCCTCACTGCAGGACTGATAAAATTACATCATCCCATTGGCAGATGCTCTGCCCAGGGGGAGGAACCAAGCATTCCTACCTGGCTATAATCTGAGGTTTGGAACACCACAGGCAGCCTTGCCTGCTGGATTCCCAGGGGACAAGACCTCCATAACCACCACTGGACCTTCAGAGAAAGATCTGACCCTTCTACAGGATCACTGCTTCAACAGAACCACATCCATCACTCCAGCAGGACTGCAGCCACTGTTTAATGGGACTGATACCCTGACCAACAGGGTGCCAGGTTGTGTCCTGACTCTGTCAGTTTAAGCCAGTGTTTTCTGCCTTTATTTTAATTTTCCTATAAAATTGTAGTTCTGACTTGGAATCTACTGCTGGTTTGTTTCCAAATTAGTACACCCATGAAGAAATTTCCCCTAATATTCAATTCAAACTTTCCCTGGCACAACTTAAGGCTGTGGCTGTTCCCTGGGAGCAGAGCCCGACCCCCCGGCTGTCCCCTCCTGGCAGGGATTGTGCAGAGCCACAAGGGCCCCCTGAGCCTCCTTTTCTCCAGGCTGAGCCCCTTTCCAGCTCCCTCAGCCCCTCCTGGGGCTCCAGACCCTTCCCAGCTCCATTCCCTTCAGACATGCTCCAGGTATCCAACTTGATTTTCCCCCAGGAACAGGCACAATCTTGTGTAAATCTGTCATATTTTCACCTGTTCTTTTCTTTAATTTCTTACTGGAATGAAGGAACAAATTAGCATAGCTGTACCTTTGCAATTTATGTAACATGTGAAAGACATTTCAGTGCAAAGAACTTCTGGAAACTTGGCTGTTTTCATCTATTTGTCATTTGTTGGTCCAAACATTAACATTTCTTTGAACACAAAGAAAGTTTTATAGTCAGAAATACTGTTTTTGCAAATGGTTCTGTTTCATCTGAATAAATAAAGCTTTGTTTGGGATTGCACTGAAGTAAACAATGTGGTTGAAATTTCAGAGAAGAAAATGCAATTAAAGGAAGAATGAAAATTGAAGTTATTTAGCTTTGCCTAAACTTGAAAATCAAGTTTCATGTTTGGGACCTTTTTTCAAATCAGAATTTTTCAAATAGAAACCTTACAGAGACTATTTCATTCTCTTAAAGTATTTCTGGTAGAAGAAGAGATGTCACTGTCTGGAGAACCATTTGATTTTGCAATCTTTCAGTTACAAAGACATTGAATCTTTTCTCAAACCCGAAAGAGTGATTTGAGCCTACTTTTGATCATAAGGGAATAATTGTCCAGAAACTCAATAATTTTCTGTGATTTCTTCAGAGAAGACACATAAACTTTATAGAGCCTAATGACATATGAGAGACTGAGGGATGGGTGGATGTTTTTTGTTGCAGTATTTGTGATCAATTATCCATTCCATTTGCAGACATAAATATTGGGAGGGGATATGTTGCTTCACATTTCTTTCTTTCTTTCTTGACAGAGAATTGGAAACATTTAGAGTTTGAGATTTGAAACATTTGAGATGGGTGTAGCCATCTCAAGGTGTGATTATGAGCTTGTTTTCAGCCTGGAGTGTCAGTGATTTCTTAGTCCTTTGCTTCTCAGAGCCATTGGCAAGGATTTGAGTCAAAATTGGTTAGAAAGACAAAACCTCATGAGGAGTAAAGTGATAATCCCCAGAATGGAGTTTTGCATTAGTGCACAAATTGCTTGCAGATGGGGTAAACTACATCAAGTATCTATAGGCAGAAGGACAATCTGCCTCACCAGCTCCTTCTGCTCCCCAGACATGCCACCCCTGTTTCTGGTTTCCTCTCACTATATTTAGTTTCCATAAGAGTATCATTTTTCCATATCCAAGATCTCTCTCCTGAAGTCTTCCTTTTGAAGGTTGCATTTTTGGCAAAGAAAACCAGCACTGTCTGTCCAGGACAGATGTGTCTTCTTATTGCATCTTCTGCCCTCATTCCTGTCCTTTAAAACAATGCCAGGGATATTACTGCAACCTGGGATCCTTTTCAGTGTTCTAGATTATCCTAAACACCATTTATATAATTTTAAGTTATGTGAAAGCTAAAGGAGGATCAGCAACATTCAGAAGAAAAACTCTGAAGCAAAAAGATAAAAATGAAGGAATAGAAGTCAAAAATAACCAGGAATGTGGGAAATGGCCGAGGAAGATGGCACCTAGCTGCTTGTTGAGGAAGGGATATTTCTCCTAAACTCTTTTAGGAGTCACCTTTTGGGATTGCTGGGTCTGCACAGGCAATCTTCTCCCAGCATTCCCACAACTGGCCTGAAATGGAAAGGGCTTTCAAAGCCTTTGGGGGTCCCACCAGCTCCCTGCCCATTTTATGCACGTTTTGTCTGCTGATCTTGAAGATAAGTACCTCAAATTTCTCTGGAGGTGCAGTGGGGCTCTGTGAAGTACAAGCTATGACTCACTGGAATATCTGAGCAGAATGATACTGCAATTGTTAAGACATTTGGACTTTCCTCCTAATCAAGCAAAGTATTTGAGATGCAGCAGCCTTGTATTTAAACATATTTATGGCTCAACCAAGCATCAGATGGTAGGAGAGATTGGAAAAGCACTTTTTTTGTTTCCCCAATCACTCTGTTGCTCCTTCAGAACACGCTGTTCCCAAAATCCTTGTCCAGACCCTGAAGCTCTGGCCCATCTGACTGCAATGATCCATCGCACTGCACACCTCAGGCACACAACTCAGGAGTTTGATTCCAGCCAGGCTTTTCCTCAAGGCTGCTGTGAATCCAATCCTCACCAACTTGGACAGCATCCCAGAGGGAATCAAGAGCAAAGTATAGTTCAGGAATCCCAACCCAACACCTGATCAGTGACCTTTGCAGAACTCAGCTGTTCTTTAATGGATAAATCATTCTGGCAAGGTGACAGACAGAGGCTGTGCCAGCCGTGTGGGAATGCAGCTCCTAGGAAAGGAGTCACATTGCTGCTGCTGGCATTTGTTGCACTGCTTTCAGTGCAATTTTGTCACCTCCCTCTGAGGACTGGCTCTCCCTGGAGTATAAATTTAAGCATCCAACTCTGACCAGCAGGATGTCCTGGATATCCCACAGCGTGCATCACACAGTCATGGGGATTATCACGTGCATGTTCTCTACCATGACTGTAAGAGTGTCCAGTTCTTTCCCCAGGATTGGGATTAACGAGCAGAGAGACGGCTTTCATGTTCAGATTTAAGATGTTTATTTTTCTTATCTTTATTCCATTCTCACAGACAGTGAACACTTCTAAACACTAATCTAACAAACTACAAATGGCGACCTAGAGCTCTGTCCACTAGGCCTTTTAAGCATAAACTATCCAATTATCAAATGCCAACTAATTTATTTTTACTTTTAACCCAATAACTAGACACCTGTGTTCCACACTGTGTACTTTTCTATCCAATCCCCCAGTACCACCCAAAACCATGAAGAAGAAGGAAGAAAGGCAGAGACAAGCCAACGCCCTAGAACCTCCATCTTGTCTCTCATTCACTACTATAAACTCACTCATTTTTCATCCAATGCCTTAATATAATTGTATCTAACTCACACATTCACATTCCCAGTGTCTCTACTTAGTTTTAGAAGCCTTCCCCATGGTCTTAAATTAAGCCCAGTGTTCTCTCAAGTGTCTGAGCCTGACAGTACACATAAAGGGATATTTTCTGTGCCTGGAGCTCCAACACATGATGGTCCTGCCTTTCTTCATCCCTCATTGAAGAATCTTCAGCTAATTTGCATCACTCTGCACTTACCATTGCCTAAACTTTTGAACACACAATTTATATGGATTTTAGTGAGTGTGGTCTATCTAGTGAACAGTAGCTCAGCAGATGTAGCAACTTGCACCCATACCCTAAATTCCTCATGTTTGATTTCTTGGTTTAAGTGTCTTTGTTACACACAAAAAGCACCTTCTGACTCTTCTATATATTGCAATATCTAAATGATAAAGCAGACAGAAGGAGAAAATATTGAGGCAGAAGTGGAGAATGCTGTGTTACAGAATCCCAGAATGGGTCAGGATGAAAGGGATCACAGTGAGAAATCTGGTCCCACCTCCCAGCTCCAGCAGGGCCATCCCAGGGCACAGGAGTGCGTCCAGACAGTTCTGGAATATCTCCACTGAGGGAGATTCCACAGCCTCTCTGGACAATCTGTTCAGGCCTCGGGCTCTGCACAGCAAAGAATTTCTTCCTCCTGTCTCCAGGTGGAACTTCCTGGGCATCAGGTCCTGCCCGTTGCTCTGGTGCCATTGCAGGCCCCAGGGAGCAGAGCCTGGGCCCTGCTCGGAGCCCTCCCTGCAGAAAGGGACAGCCAGGGCTGAGGGCTCCTCTCAGCTGGGGCTCCAGGCTGAACAGCCCCAGCTCCCTCAGCCTTTCCTCATCAGGAAGGTGCTCCAGGCCCTTTCTTATCTCTGCAGCCTCTGCTGGGCCCTGCTCCCAGAGCTCCCTGTCCCCCTGTCCAGAGGAGCTCAGAACTGGGCACAGCACTCCAGATGTGCCTCACAGGGCTGGGCAGAGGGGCTGGATCCTCTCCCTGACCTGCTGGCAGTGCTTTTCCCAGTGCTTTCCTGGATCCCTGGGGCCTTCTTGGGCCTCAGGGCACAATTCTGAGCACTGCTGTCTCATGGTTAGTGGTCAAGGACCGGGGGGATGGTTATTTGCTGGTGTGATCCTTGGCACAGACCATCAGAAGCTGGTACCACTGTTTGGACTGACCCATTCACAACCAAACCTGCACCAGGCAGAGCTGTGCTGATATGCTCCTGCTGCTGCCAGAAATGCTGCTCTGGAGACAGGCCAGGTGCCTGCCTTCCAAACAGCAGCAGTGGCTTCTGAATATATCCAGTGTACTGGCAGAGAGTAAAGCACCTCCAATTTTCCTTCAACAGCTATATTTTTTATTTTTTTTTATTTTTTTTCCCTAAGGACTCAGAGTTGCACATAAGCCTCATTAAAACCACATAACAGAAGTATTACAGCTGTAGCAAAAAATTGAAAAAGTTGCCTAGTGAGGCCAGAATGACAACAAAGAGTGAAAAATGTAAAAAAAATTACCTCATTACCAGATGATGGATACCAGTCGCTGGGAATTTTCAGATCTTCTGTAAAACAACACTGACCTGCAATTTTTCATAGTGAGGTTTAAAAATAGTTCTTGGTGGCAAGCATGTGGAAAAGAGTTACATTTTTCAGGAAACCTGCTATTGGTTTGATTTGTAGAAAGTGTTTGCTTCCTGTCTGCAAGCTGAAATTCCCCAAGGAAGTATATGACTAGGATGTTATTTCTGTTTTCCTTTCAGGTTCAAGTTTCTTGCAACAAATGGCTTCAATTATCACTGTAAAATAGTATTTTTATTTTCTGATATTAAGAGACTTTGTTCTAGATTTTCCAGGGAGAATCCTTCTGCTGTTACCTGTTCAGAAAGAATATGACTCTTGATCTGGATTTTCTAAATTTCACTGTGTATTACAAGTTACAGCAATTGTCAGAACTTTTTTAATGCCATTTCAGGTAGAGCAGGCAGGTAAACTGCCCCATCCCAGGATTTATGCCTGTGGATCAGACCTGGATAAAGCACATGGCTGCAAGCACAGGATGCATCCCCAAAGAGAAAATGGTCAGAATGACTACAGATTTGTTCCTACATCTCTCAGGGCAGGAATTGTCTTCCTATGTACTTACAGAGTCCACGCTGTGAAAAAAAGCCATTGACAGGAGGGGATCAGTCTAAGGAATTACCTCATGGATTGCTCCATGTGGATGCTGTCTTAGGCATTTCCAAGAGGCTTAGTGGGCATCTGGTGCCCAGCCAGGGCTTGTTTATCTCTGGGGGTGGGGAGAGCTCCAGATTGTGTTTAAAAGAGAGATACGTGCATGGGAAAGGCAAGAGTCAGGGACAAAAGAAATCTCCAAGTTACCGGTGAGTGGATGAGCTAAACATGACTTTATGGGCTGGATTTATCTCTGTCCTGGGTTACTGTTCCTTGCTGTTTGCTGTGGTTTGGCTTCATCACTGCTGCAGCAATAATCAAGTCATACATTTGGTTGTGATACAGTGTCTCTAGTGGACACAAAGAATGAAGCAAGGGTTCTTATCGCAAACAGACGAGGTTTATTTTCAGGAGGCTAAAAAGCCCGTATTTCAGGGTTTTCAACCCTTTTTATAAGGTGTTCTGATACAGGTTAATCTGATTGGTACAAGGAACAACACCTCCCTTATCCCATTGGTGTGACAAGAGGAAAACACTCTCAGAACATCTGTGTCATTATTTTGAGAACCAAAAACTTATTTACACAACACAACGTCCTTGAGAGAGAGAATTTTCCCAAAAGACTCTCCCTTGGGAAACAGATCAACTCCTGAGAGCCTAAAACTCTCTCAGGTTAAGAAAATCATGTCCACAACACAGGACAGTCTGTTTCCTCTAGAAAAAGACAGTAGTAACAATAAGCAGTGAACTGGATTTTCTCCCCTCCCAGCAACAAAGTGAAGGGAGACTTTGGGACAGCAGAGTGCTTACTGGAAGGGACTTGAGTCAGTTATTGGAGAAATCTTTCAACAAATGAAGGATTCCCAGCTCCTCCTGTGCAGAAGGGACAGCAGGAACTTCTGTCCCCCTCAGACACCTCTTTCCAAATGACTCACTGGCTGGGCTGTCCCTTACCTTCCACCCAGTGTCTTGAGTTACAGCACAAACCTGTGCTTGCCCTGTCCATGTGAACTGTGGCACCAGAAAATCACCTGAGTCGTGTCCTCAAGGGGTGCCAAAGAGAAGGAGATGCAAATGGCAGGGAAATGCTGAACATCAGGATCCCTGGGCTCTGCAGCCTGTGGTTTGGGAGCAATGTGTAATCCAGGGCAGAGCAATAGCCACAAACCCAGTGTCAGCCATGGCAAAGCTGGGCTTTGTTCTGACAGGCAGTGGAATTGAAGTGAGATGGTCCAACACACTTTTAGTGCAAGGGGTCCCCAAATCTGAGTAAAATTTTCAGGGGAAAGAGGCATCTAGAAGGGTTTTACTCCTTTCCCAGTGCTGCTGCAAAGATGTGGTGCTCACAGGCCAGGGAGGAAGTGCTGAAACAGTCATATGCTGGAACTCCTGAAAGTCAGGCTGTCTCCAAAGGGGCTTCTCTGGAGAAAGGGTTTCATTATAGAATGAACAGTCTCCCTCCACTGAGCCAGAATCTGCCCTTTCACCAGGGCAGATTTTCACTCAAAACAGCCTCTTGGGCTCAATCATTTGAGTGTTTCAAGTAAACATCATCTTCCTGCAGGACTTGGGTCCAGTCTTGGCCATGACTGTTGCATCATCATTTAGGAAGTCAGCAAAAATGAAAGGTGCTTCAAACCATGCAAACCTCCCAGCTCTTAAAATATGATCTTAGAGCTTATTTTAGTAACTAAATAGCTTGTACCTTTTCAAGATATAGATGGGGATGGAAAAATCATTGTGGCACTCGTATTCTTACATTAACACCTGACTGAAAATTAAAATCAGTTGTGTGGAGTGGAAAATGCAGCCAAATGAGAGTGTAATGTTTGAGGGCAACAAAGCAGCTGGGTGTGAGGTAATGCTTCATAAATCTCCAGGAACGTTTCAGCTGCTTTGCCCATGCCTTCAGATGATTTAGAGATCAAACTATCTGGGGAAGAAATATGGTTTTCACTTCTGCAACTTGGGCTCCTGACTTTCGCTTTTCTCACTTGTCTCAGTATAAACAAAAGTATTTTTTTGTTTAAAGGCAGACGTTTACTTGGTAGGAATGTCTTGGCTGTCTTACCATGAAAGAAATACTTATGGAAAACATACTACTTTGGGACATATTTATACAGAATTTACTGTTTGGGGGTCCAGAGTTTTCCAGACAGCTGCACTGGGAAGATGATGGTGCTACTGGCAGATCAGAAGGGGTGCCTGCTTCACTTTTCCACCTGATGCCTGTCTTTTCTGGACCTGCATCATTATGATCAAACCCAGTGCTGGGAACCAATTTGTATTTAGATTTGTATTTGCAGTTCAAAGACAAACCCCATTAGATGGATCTCCTCCTCTGCTCCAGTCTCCTCCAGGATAAGGTTAATTGCTACCTTTTTTTCCTCTTTTTCTCCCTATTTTTTTTTGGTGTTTTGTTTTGTTTGTTTGGGATTTTTTTGTTGTTGCTGTTGGGTTTTGGGTTGGTTGGTTGGTTTGGGGGTTTTTTTTGGTTTTTTTTTTTTTTTTTTTTTTGCTTTAGAGTGGTATCAGTTGTGTTTGTCTTAACCTCTTTTTCTTGTTTGTTTGTTTGTGACCAATCTGTTGGTTTGTGACCAGAAATCCATTTCTGTTTGGCTTATTGCTGTACCACAGAATATTTTCTCTGCAGCCATCCATCACCTGCAGAGATTAAAGAGAGAAGCAGCAGCCAGAGCCACACTCCCTTGTCATGGCCCTTGCTGGAAGGGGACATCAGGTCCTGCAGATAAGCAGGGCTGATTCAGGGTTGTACACACACTGGACAGCACAGAGGAGGGAAAAGGAACATGGAGCTGGGAGACACTTTTGTTTTTTCCATTCTGTAAAAGCTCCAGTCGTGGAGCTGAGTGCCCAGAACCTGCTGCTGGGAGAGTGTGTGAAGGGGAGGGAGGGACACACGAGGCTGCCTTTGGAATCCCTCTCCCAGCTGGATCTATAGTTACTGGGACCAGGCTGTCACAGTCCCAGCTGTAAGAGGTGTCCAGCAGCTGGAGATCCAGCAGATCCAGATGTGCTCACGTGCCCTGAACACTCTGTGAGGCTTCCCCAGTGTGTTTGGTTCTGCCAAAGGTGCTCTTAGCAAAGCAAACATGGCCATGGTTATCCTTATGGAAAAGATTTCCTATGGGAAATCTTGGGCATTGGGATGAGATGAGATTTAAGGTCCCTTCTTACTCATAAGAAAAACAAAGTTCATTCTTTAGAATTTTTAAAACTTTAATAAGGGGATGAAAAAGAACAAATATCCAGCACTGGGGTGTTTTTGGTGACTGACCAAAATACACACCTTTAACCTAAAACAATATTCTCTATATACTGTTACATTGCTGGGGTTACATGCATATTCACGAGTTTACATATTATTCAAACATTCCTATGAGTTTTTGATGTCCCAGAAACTCTCTTGTTTGGTTTTAATCTCTGACTTGTCTGTGTGACATCCTTTACATTGGGCCAATATATTTTATTTCTTCTTGTGGTTTCATCCTATTTTTTCACATTCCCTGGTAATGAGGGATCAATAAATTCTTCTCTGATGCTCTGTTTTCTGTCACTGTTATTAGTTGGAGAGGCTAGTCTGCAGATGTGAGAAAAACATAATTGTTTTACACCATTCTCTGAGCTAGTCACATAAAAGAGTTTTAACATTTAATCTAGTCTCTGTCTTAACATTTTGCTAAGGCCTATTATATAATCATAACACTAATATTTATATAAGCTATACAGTACATACATAAACTGAGATTTTACTATATCAAGCCAGTTAAAAGTATAAATTGTACCATATCAAAACAATAATTAATAATGATGATTATTAATGATTAATAACAATCATGCAAAAGCTAATACATGGATGTGAATGCCAATATAATATTGTCATTTATAACACCCAAAGCATTCAATGATCTTTCTTTGCTTTTCTGCACATGGCTCAGGTTTAAAACTCCCAGACATTTGGATCCTGCAGACTTCTGACTCTCTGGTGACAATAGGTTCTGAAATCACCCTCAGTTCCCAGCATTTGCATTGTGTAAAGCACCAGGTCCAGCAGCTTGCCTGTCTGAGGCAAATCAAATTCTTTTTCTGAATATGGATTTTAATGATAGCAATGCTTGCATGCTCACGCTATAAACAATTGTTCTGCATTTCTCTTCAAACTGCTCCTAAGAAACAGAAGCAGCATTCTTGGCCCAACAGAGTTTGTAAATTTTTTTAGTACCTTGAAGACAGGATGGCCTGAAGCTAGGATTTCTAAGGAAATTCCATGAAGCTAACAGGCTAAAAATTTTATTGTTTGTAGAGAAAGCCCTGTCTCATATTCATCTAAGACACATTTATCCTGTTTCATTGCATAACCAAATTTTCTGCCTGTTTTACAAAGCTATTTTTCTTAATTTCATCACCTTTGCCTGTGTGTCAGATCCATCTGAATTCTTGAATAATTTAAAAGATTTTTACTTTTTGTTAAAAAAAAAAAAATTTAAAAACTGCCCATTTGTCAGTGTTTGTTCCTAAGGAAGGCTGAGCACTGGTGTACCTTGTGCAGAGGCTGCAAAGCCCCCACATGTGCTCTGGTGATATTCAAGTGAGAAATTAATGGCAATTGGGCACTTAGCATCTTCTCAGAGCAAAGTGTCAGCAGTTCCAAGTGTTTCCTTCTGGCTCCACATTCCAAAAGGCCACTGCTGTAAAGAGCATTGTGGGGCAGGATTCAGTCCCAGGAACTGCCACAACACAAGTGCAGCCTCACAAAACATCTCTGGCAGATCCTCTCCTGGCTTTGCAGGGGCACCAGCAGCTCAGGGGAGCAGCATTCCATGCTCCAGGCCAGCTGAGGTGGTGTGTGAAGCCAAAGATCTGTTTGAGATGATGTGATGCTGGCTGCAGACACACAGGGACTCTTAAATGTCTTCTTTTACTCGTCCATGGCTCTGTGCACCAAAGCACTGGAACCCATCAAAATGTGTGACTAATGAAACCTCATTAACCAAATCAGCTCCTTTGTAATTTACTGAATGCTCTCTGTGGGTCTGCTATCACCACTGAGGCAAGGCAAAGGCTTTCAAATTTGCTAAATACACCAACTTTAATGGACTGAAACTGAAGTTTCCTCTCCCTGTGAAGGAAGGGCATTTTCAACTTGCTTCCATGATATTATAATTTGAAAATAAAATCAAAGAACCAATTATTACTTTTGATTTTTTGCTTTTTAAATAATTCACAGAATCAAATAAGAACCTTACTGGCAGAATGATGAAAAAAAAGTTCATTTTCAGGCCAGCAACTTCAATATATTGGAGGCAACATTAGGATTTCTGTGAGCAAGGCCATGATATGCTCAGAATAACACTTTTCATTTTTCACTGTGTGCAACAACCACTGAACCTCCATTTTCCAGCCACGACTGTACAGAAATGCCATTTAGGAATGTGGGTGAGTTGCATAGTGTCCCTTAACCCAGATAACTGCTCCAGTGTTTGCAGCTCTTTCCTAACTTCTACAATAACGTGCCAATTAGAAAAAGACTGAGCAGAGCTCTTACCAATCTCCCTGATTTTTCTCCTGGAGCTGTGTGTGTGCAGCTTCTGCTGATGCAGTCACCTGGTCTGACCAGTGCATCTGTCCCTGCAGAAGTGTGGGTGCTGCTGGTGATGAGCCTTGCACATTGAACAAAGTATCTGTGGTCTGTGGGACACGGAGAATGGCTTAAAATGGGGTTTTAAAAACCACTCAACATTTGTTTTTTCCTTTATTGCAGATTTATTTTGATTGGGCTTAAGTCAATCACAAATTTAAGTAATAGGAAGACAAGTGTCTTAGTTTTGGGCAAATTTGGGAGCTTCTTCAGTGAAATACCTGCATTCACAGATCCGTGAGGGCTTAGAAGTGAATCTAATTGTTTTTTTTCATCAAAGACTTTATTGGAATTCCAGAACCAAGATTGAGGTCTGCTAACACTTAAACCCTGGTGTTAATTCATATTGCCAATTATCACCAGTCGGTATGTGTCAAGGCCCAGTTTAAGGGCTGACACGAGAAAATAACCTAAATCATATGTCCATTTTTCTCCTACTCACAATTTGTGTCAGAAGGTGGCATTTCCATCAGATTGGGAAAAGGTTTTTTAAGATATGTCAATCTTGACATTTTTATCCACATGCATCTTTCTGTAATATACACCTGGAACAGAGTGTTTCCTGGCCATTCAGTCAGAATTGACTCCCTCTTTAAATGGATGTAATTAAAATGTTTTGTACACACAGTGGGCCTAGATCAAAGCTAGAGACAATTTTCTATGGCTGTCCAGGCAGAAAGTTTAGCAAACTGAGCTGTGACAGAGGGGAAGTTGGGCTCTCTACACCTACAGTTTTCAGTGAATTTTGAGTACCTGGTTTGTTCAGTAGATGTTGAAAATGTTTGCAAACACCATTTTCAAATTATGGCATAGATCTGGACACAGTCAGGAGAAGAACGAAGTCCTGCCTTCCCCTCTTCTTCTGAAATAGCGAGTGGTGTGTTTAAACTTCCCTTCACCAGGAATGCACAAGAGCTTTCAACCATAAACCTCTCTATTCACCGTTTCTTGCCAATTTGAACGGAGAGCTGACTGCTGTTCCAATATTCTGGAAAAATCAACTCTGAGCTGTACCACGACCCTCTGTGCCCCCACGTACCCCCTTTCTACATGAGGAAAAGGGGAAAACTCCTGGGCTGCCGTGTCCAGGCTGTTTGCGGAGCTCTGCGGCGCTGCCCCGGCGGCCCCGGGAACGGCGGAGGGAATGGGGAACCCGGGCGGCCCCCGGGAATAGCGGAGGGAATGGGGAACCCGGGCGGCCCCGGGGAACGGCGGAGGGAATGGGGAACCCGGGCGGCCCCGGGAATACCGGAGGGAATGGGGAACCCGGGCGGCCCCGGGAATAGCGGAGGGAATGGGGAACCCGGGCGGCCCCCGGGAATAGCGGAGGGAATGGGGAACCCGGGCGGCCCCGGGAATAGCGGAGGGAATGCCGGATCCCGGTGTCCCACCCGGCCCCGCTCCCGCCACCTCAGGCCCAGCCTGCTGAGCGCGGGCGCCCTCTGGCGGCGGCGGGCGCGGCCGTCCCTCGGGATCCCCTCACGGATCGGGGACACGCGCGGATCCCCTCACGGATCAGGGACACACACGGATCCTCTCGGGGATCGGGGACACGCGCGGATCCCCTCAGG
>NC_031788.1:1857227-1886570 GCF_001522545.3 Parus major
CGGATCCCCTCACAGATCGGGAGCGCTCCGAGCCGTGCCACACGCCCTCTGGGATGACTGCTGTGCCCATGGCTCTTCCCACTCACAATCCACAGGAATCACAGAATTCCTGAACGGTTTGATTGGGAAGGAACCTTAAAGCCCATCTCATTCCATTCCCTGTAGGGAATTCCACTATCCCAGGATGCTCCAATCTCCATCCAATCTGGCCTTGGGACGCATCCCCTCCATCCTTCCAGGGATGAGCAGCCACAATTTCTGTGGGCCATCCGTGCCAGAGCCTGACCACTTGTTCCTTCCCGATATCCTGTCTAACCCTGTCCTCTGGCAGAGGGAAGCCATTGCTCCTGTAGCTCCATCCCTTGTCCCAAGTCCCTCTCCAGCCCTCCTGAAGCCTCTTTAGGTACTGGAAGGGGCTCTAAGGTCTCCCTGAACCCTTCTCTCCTCAGGCTGAACATGAGCCATGTATGATTCCATAACCCCAGTTTAGGTGTGTAATGGCCACTTCAAACAGATGTGATGTCTTCAGGTTTTAGCACCGTGACACAGTCTGGCTTCAGCATCACAGTGAGCCCAAGAACAGGGCTTGGAATTCAGCCAGGCAAATCCATGAGAAATTTGTTTGGAGGGCTGGGTAATACCCAAAACCATACAACCTCCACAAAGATGTTTCCCATGATTGGGATTTCCACTGTGCCATTCCCCCAAATTCAAGGTTTCATTTGACGTTTATTCCTCCCAAACTGTGGCTGCTCGTCCCTGTAACTTGGGTAACTGCACAATACTTGTACTGCACTCAGATTCTGAGCTTTAAGGATCTGAACTTTAGTTACTGAAGTTAAAATTCTACTTGACCTTCTGTCTCAAGGCCTCTTCCTTATTGTCACAACTGTTGCTCTTCAATAAAATAAGAAAAAAAAAAAAAAGAGAAATCTTTCATTCTGTGTTTCTACAAGCTCTTTAACCAAAACTCGTGTAGGATTTTTTTCCCCAAAATATCAGACCAGAGATACAAGTTCTACCTGGTCTTGACAAAATATAATTGGTAATAACTAATTAACAACTAATGCACCAGCACTCTTCCATTTCTGGAACGTAATTAATTCACAAGGAAAGCAAGGAAGAGGAAAGAACAGTCCTGCATCCTGAACAGCCTCTTAGCATGGTAAGGGGAAAAATCAATGGAAGGTGATCGTCCAGATGTTGTGGGACTTGTACAACCAGGAGCTTCAAAGAGCGTTTTGGTGTCTGTGTGGAGAAACTCCAGCCCAGCACTCCTGGCAGCTCTTTTTCTCCTGAGGTTTTCCAAGTATCATGCACAACATTATGTTATGTGTTATGCACTAGGCACCCCAGCTGCAGGGAATCTCGGGATTTTTGATCATCGAGTATCTCAGGGGATTTGTCATCAATAAAACACATTGCCCAAGTATTATTGACAAAGTAAGTAGAGAATCTTATTCTAGAATGTGTTAACAGATAAGTTATGGGTGAGGCATTAGGGGATTATGTGAGTTGGTCTGGTACTGCCCAGGAATCTGATGGAAGTGTTGTGTCCAGAACTGGGCACTGAGCTTCAGGAATATGGACATTAAGTGAGGTGCAGAAGACAGCAATGGAATAGAGAACAAAAAGCTTGGTGGGGCTGGATTTGTGTGTTTTGAAAAAGAAGGCTGTGGGGGCAAGACAAGAAGGGGCACAGGGGTATTCCAAAGGCCTGTGGGTTATCACACAGGGAACACTGAGCTGCTGTGTCCTCAGGGACACCACAACAGCCACTGGGTTAAGTCACAGCAAGGAGGGTGAAAAAGTTTTGTTTTCAGGCACCTGAAGAGGCTGTGGAGGGAATCTCTCTCCATGGTGGGTTTTAAGAACAGCATAGACACACATAACTGGGGATGATACAAAAATATCATTATCCTGTCTCAGGACAGGAGGTTAGCCGTGGGAAGTGAGGAAGGTGTTGGGGCAGGCACAGCCATTAGCAATCCATCTGCTCTGGCTTCATGGCAAGGAAAAGCATCCCAGAATGGACAGTCTCATATGACAAGAATATCAAAGCAAAAGTCTGCAGCAAAAGAAGGAAGAATTTGGTGGGAGACCACCTTCAGTGTTACAGCAACACCAAATGTGTCTGATCAACATATTTTCTCCAGTGACCAGGGGCAGAACTGAAGGAACTGAAGAACTGGAGCTGTGCCAGGGAGGATCAGGACAGATGTCAGGGCAAGGTTCTTCCCCAGAGGTGCTGGCACTGGCCAGGCTCCCCAGGGAATGGGCACGGCCCCGAGGCTGCCAGAGCTCCAGGAGCGTTTGGACAGCGCTGCCAGGGATGCCCAGGGTGGGGTTGTTGGGGGGTCTGGGCAGGGCCAGGGCTGGGCTGGGGGATCCTGGGGGTCCCTCCCAGCTCAGGATATTCTGTGTCTCTCTGATTAAAGAAGAGCTGCCTGCAGTACCTGAAAATCCACAGCATCCCTGTGACATAAGAACAAGTGACAAAGACACAAATGTGAGGCAAATACCCTGTTTTGGGTGGTACAGAAGCAAGAAAGTAATCTTTTGAAGCTGTGTTTCAGGGGTTTGACGGAAGAGTATTGCAGTCATCTTGGGAAAAGCTAAAACTGGTTCTGTCCTGGTGCCTGCTTTGTCTCCAAAGTGATGGCTTTGCTAAGAGAGCATGGTGGGGGCCCTCACTGCCCACTGAGGCAAGTGAGAAAGACAGAGGAAAAAAAGACCAAGGATAGACAAGATATTTCTTGTAGGTGATGACAAAGTTAAATGATAGTGTGCTTAAATTTTACACCGCCTAATGGGAAGTTATGGGCCTTCAAGAATCCAAATGGTCTAGAAGTATTAAAATGTAAAACAAACCCTGTGACAATGTTTGGGTTGATGGCTCTGCCTGCTCTAACACTATATCTTGCATGAAACAGATGATCTTTAAATGTCAGAGTTGGTTGGGAGGCAGAAATTTAACACCTCATGGTAAATAGCTGTTTTCATTTGTGCCATATTCTTTTATTAGATAATATTAGAGAAATGGAATGAGGCAGCTGCTCCTGCCCATGGCAGGGGCTTCAGTCTGGATGGTTTATAAGGTCCCTGCCCACCCAAAACATTCTATGATTTTATGGATGGGATTGGAGGATCTGACATATGAGGAGAAGCTGAGAGAGCCTGGTCATTCAACCTGTGAAGACAAGCCTCAGGGGGATCATATCAGTGTGTACAGAGGTAGGTAAGAGACAGAGCCAGACTCTCCTGGGTGACAGAAGAGACAGAAGACACAGGCTGAAATGCAGGAAATTCTGCTTAAACATAGAAAAAATACATTTTATTGTGAAGATGGAACAGGTGGCTCAAAAAAGCGGTGAGATCTCCATCCTGAGAGATACTCAAAACCCAGTAGAAGGTCCTGAGGAACTTTCCCACTGCCCCTGTATGAGCAAGGAGCTTGGACCAGACACTCTCCAGAGTCCTTCCCTACACCCCAAATCTCCAGTTTGGGGATCACACAGGCTGACCAACCAATTTACCTGCACAAGCTTGAAGGTCAGCTCTCTTTTCCAGGTGGTACATGACACCTGTCTGGGGGCTTTAAGCTATTTAGGAGGAATTTCTTCATAGAAAGGGTGATTAGGCATAGGAACTGGCTATCTCAGGAAGTGGTGGAGTCACTGTCCCTGGAATTGCATAAAGAAAGACTGGATGTAGCACCAAGTGCCATGATCTAGTTTGCACTGTGGTGTTGGCACATAGCTTGGACTCAATGATCTCAGAGGTCTTTACCAGCCTAATCGATCCTGTGATTCTGTATTCAAGAGTGAGGACAGGCCTCTTGCCAAGGGAATTGTGTCCCAGGAGCCACGATGTCCAAAGGTGTTTTCACATTAAAAAGCAGAAGAATGTACATTCTAATATAGAAAAAAGCCCTTGATGTTCTGACAACAGGGTATTTACAACAGCATGTCCCATTAGAGACATCAAGGGCTTACTTTTAGCATATGGTGAAAATCTCTGTTCAGAGCCAGCTCAGGAAAAGCTCAGCAAGCAAAGGAGACTTGCATGGGAATGCCAACATCCCAACCCCAAGTTGGTCAGAGAGAACAGTGCCACAACTGGAGGCCTGTCATTAGTGGGGTCCCCCAGGGCTCACTCCTGGGCCCACTATTGTTGAACTTGTTCACCAATGACTTGGATGAGGCGGTCGATGCCTCCCCATTGGGGTCACATCCTCAGAGGGTTCTCAGCAGGCTGGAGATGGACAGAGGAACCTTCTGAAATTCAGCAGGGGCCAATGCAGGGTCCTGCACCTGGGGAGGAACAGCCCCAAGCACTGCACAGGCTGGGGCCAACCTGCTGGGAAGCAGCTTTGTGAGGACCTGGGGGATCCTGGTGGACAGGAAACTCCCCATGAACCAGCAGTGTGTCCTTGTGTCCCCTGGGATCCAGGAAAGCACTGGGAAAAGCACTGCCAGCAGGTCAGGGAGAGGATCCAGCCCCTCTGCCCAGCCCTGTGAGGCACATCTGGAGTGCTGTGCCCAGTTCTGAGCTCCTCTGGACAGGGGGACAGGGAGCTCTGGGAGCAGGGCCCAGCAGAGGCTGCAGAGATAAAAAAGGGCCTGGAGCACCTTCCTGATGAGGAAAGGCTGAGGGAGCTGGGGCTGTTCAGCCTGGAGCCCCAGCTGAGAGGAGCCCTCAGCCCTGGCTGTCCCTTTCTGCAGGGAGGGCTCCGAGCAGGGCCCAGGCTCTGCTCCCTGGGGCCTGCAATGGCACCAGAGCAACGGGCAGGACCTGATGCCCAGGAAGTTCCACCTGGAGACAGGAGGAAGAAATTCTTTACTGTGCAGAGCCCGAGGCCTGAACAGATTGTCCAGAGAGGCTGTGGAATCTCCCTCAGTGGAGATATTCCAGAACTGTCTGGACGCAATCCCGATGGCAGTTTAGCTCCGATGGGCGATGGTCCCCTCCAGCCCCCTCGGTCCGTGGGATCCCGGGGCCGTGCGGACATGGCAGCGGTTCCGCTCCCCGCCCTCAGCGCTGCCCTCAGCGCTCCCGCCGCCGCCCGGCGCGTGCGCAGCGCGGGAGCGCCGCAAGTCGCGCGAGGCGGCGCGGCGGGCGCGCGCAGGCGCGGGGCGGGGCGGGCGCGCGGCGCTGATGCAAGAGCCGAGCACGGACTGACCCCGCGGCACCGAGCGACCCCGGCCCGCGGCCCCCGCCGCAGACATGTCCGGCGACGAGGTGAGGCCCACCGGCCGTCGCCACTGCTACCCGCGGCGGAGCCGCGCCCGGGGGCTGCGCCGCGCCGGGGGCCGCCGCCATGTGGGCGCCGGGCCTGAGGCCTGCGGCGAGCGCGGCCTCCGCCCTGCGCGGGGCCGGGGCCGGGGCCGGGGGCGGGCGGGGGTCTCGCTGGGCCGGGGCTGAGGCAGCGCGGGGGGCGCAGGGCAGGCCGGGCCCGCGCGTGTGTGCTGGGGCCGAGAGTCCTGGGAAGGCCCGGAGCTCCCAGTGTGCTGCCGGCAGGGAGAAGCCGGCGAGGGAGGCAGATGGCACCGCCACCGCTTCTCCATCGTGTTCTGCGGTGTTTGGCGAAAGGCAGCGTTTAGGCAGTTACCACTCGCTTTCTAGAGCTTTAATATCTCGGGTTTTAACCTTGAGAGCCGAATAGCAACATCTGAACGAATGATAACTTCACGTTCTCCGGATCTGGTGGTGTTTGTCTAGGCACAGTACCAGGGAAGGTGATACATCCGTGTCTGAGAAATTTTTCAGTTGTTGTAAATGCCCTGTGTTGGCAGCTTTACTGGCCTCGTTTCTATTGCTCTCTGGGGAAAAGGAAAGTTTTCCCGGTGTGAGGTGTTCATCAGCCTGGTGTAGCCGTGGGAAGCTGCTCTGGCTGGATCCAGGAGATGGCTGCTTCTGGCCTTGTGTCTTCTCTCTGGTGTTTAAAATACCTGTGTGGCTTGTTTCCTTCAGAGCAAAGTGATCACTCAAGCCTTGGAGACAGGCTTGTTCTACGTCATAAAGGAGAACTGGTGTAATTACGGTTTATTTTAGTGGTAGCTATGACTGACTTACTCAGCCACTTTAGCATCTAGAATGAATATGTTGTATTTTTGTGCCTAAATGTGTCATGAGCTGCAGATCTCATGTCTGGGCTGTTCTCTGCACTCAGGAATGGTTGCATCAGGTGCTGCCTGACTCAGGTGATCACAGAGCCCTGGAACAGTTCATGGAGTGTCCTGCTTTGAATTTAGTTTGGATCAATAAGACTGATTTTCTTTCATAGCGGATTAATTTGATATTGAGGTGATTCCTGGGATCTGCAGTGAATTTCCACCTCTGGGCTGCTTTATGTGACAGAGGATAAAGACGATGGCAGGTAACAAAGTTGAGCTGGCACTGTTCTTCAGGTTCATGTGCAGTGAGTGCAGGTGCCTTGCAGAACTTCTGTGTGTCTGGGTGCTGGGGCCAGAGTTTGATATTGATGTTAACTTGGTAAAGCTTTTTAAAGCCTGTGAAATTGAGAAAGGTGAAGACACAGAAGACAAATTAACTCTGAAAACTGGGATAGATGGTAAGAAGCTCATTGTGTTGAGCTGCAGCTAAAAGTTTTCAGAATTGTGTGTGAATGAAACTCATTGCTGGGAACATCCCTGAGTGCTGCCCAGAGCTGGGGCACAGCAGGGGCAGCACAGGCCCAGTTTTTGGGGGAAATGGTCTGTTAATGTTCAGTTCATTTTTGTTGTAATGTAATGTTCATTTTTGTTAAAAATCCTACAAAGTACATAATCCTGCTGAAGAGCTAAAAGTTCTTTGAATCCTGCAGTTTTGTGAAGCTCCAGGCAATAATATTAGAGAGTGCTGTGCTTTGAGCAGCCAGAAAATTTAAATGCTGCTTGGTCTTAGCAGTTTTGCCCCTCACCCTAGAGATAGTCAGTGTAAGGGCACCTGAACTGACTTGGTCAGGGCAGGGGTGATTTCTGCTTCTTAGGCATGCCTGTGTTTCTTCAGACTAAGGAAATGGGATTTATTTGTGACTTCTGGTGGAATCTCTGCCGTTTGCCACTGTCACAGCAGTTCTGAGGATCATTGGATTCAGTCTTGAGTTGCATTTGGTCTATGAAATTTTGATTTCCCCCGTCTGTTTGTTCACTTGCTAATTTTCTTTAAGTTGGGATTTTGACTGTGTAGGCACTTGAAGTAAGGAGCAGGTATATGGAGATGGATGTGAGAAGGAACCATGTGGTCTACAAAGGAGAAAACCCCCTATGGGAATTTGGCTCTGAGAGCAGGAATTTTTTCACACAGGAAAAGCATCCAGATTTGTTATGTTGGTGCTGAGCATTGCAGTTCCTTCAGTAGAAAACTGGCAACTTTGTAGATTGTCAGCACTAAACGGTGTCATAAAGTTCAGACTAAACCAATGTGCTGAGCAGAGAAAGGGAATAAAGAAAGTTTGGAAACACCTGTCTCAGAAAGCCAGAACATGACCGGCTGGGTTATCAGGTTGGTTCATTTATGTCACGACTTGTTAAAGCAATTGTGACCTAAGGCTCTTGCTGAGTGCTTGTTGAAGCCCTTGGTGAACAAAATATTTCAGGCTTAGGCCTTCTCCTCAGGTTGTGGAGTGTGACGTGTTCTGAGTAGGTGTTGGGTGTGCAGAAGCCTGGCTTGCCCTGCCTGCCTATGGCCCTGCTCAAGGCCACCTGGGTTGAATGCTGAAAACCAGTCTCCTGCATCCAGGAGTTGTCTTGGTGTGTTTAGTTCAGTGTAGTTAGGCTGCAGACACGCTGTCTCTGTAGACACAAGAGGTCCTTTGTGGTTGTTCAGATGTATTTTCTCTCACAAAAAGTGATTCGGGGTGGGTGGGCTGGTTCCTTCTTAGAAACTGTTACGTCTGGGCAAGGCATGATCTTAGGTTTGTTTCACATGAGACAATAAAAACCTCCTCAGAGTCTTGCAGAGCATCTTCATGGAAATGAGTCAGCCACTTGTGCTTGATCCTGAGCTGTGCACTGTGCCCATGCAGGCAGCTCTCCTGCTGTCCCAGCAGGCTGGGGACATCCAGGAGGAAGCAGACATGGAACCAGTTGGACATGCTGTGATTTCTGTGCATTACAGCAGCATGATTCACACCACTATCTAAGGAAGCAGCAGAGGAAAGCCCTCTGGCAGAACTCCTTTGAAGATCATTCCAGCACAGCGTGTGCAACTAAAGACCCACTTCAGCAGCTGTAAAACCTCAGTGGCCCCCATGTATGTGCTGGTTTTGGGGATGTTGTACCTCAGACACACATCTGAGCAGTTTGATGCCTTCAGTAGAGCCTGTATGAAACATACATGTTTCAGGAAATGGGAAGAATTATCACAAGAACAGAATGTGTAGGAGAATGAGAAGTGCAAGGAAGGATTGTGCTGTGGGGATAGGAAAACCACCAGACTTCAGGGAGTGGCTGGGCAAGAAGCTGGAGAACTGCTCCTTGGTGGAGTGCTGGTTCTTTCCTGAGTGAGGGCATTCATGATGGTAAAGTACAGCTCTGGGAGAACATTCTTCCATTACTGGACAAGAAACCTTGGAGAAAGTGTCTAAAATTGTTGTATTTAATATTTAGTATGGTGTGACAGTCCAGGCAGATGTGTACAACAAACTGACCAACAGCTGGGATGTCAGCTTGTGTCTGAAGTGAAACAGAAGGCTTCAAGGTGTTGGAAAAAAATCCCTCAGGTCTGCAGATGATGAATAGGTTAAAAGTGAGTCTGGGGTTAGTGCCTTCTTCACAGCCAGACAAGGTGAATTAAGCTGCTTTGCTGGCTAAAGAGCTCATTAACAGCTTTTAATCACTTGGTGTCTGAGGTCCAGTTTCTCAGTCTGGGGAGGGAGGATGAGACATTTGCCATTTCAGTGTTCAGAGCTGATGCAGGTCTTGCTGTATCACCAGCCCCTTCTAGGTTTCCTCCTCATCCAGAGTGTTCTTGTCAAGAGAACTGTTGGCAAATCTTGCCTTGAATAAATCTGGGAATTAATGTGTCTCACAAGTGGAAGGGATATGTCATCAGACCATGTGTTTTGGTGGGGTTAAATTTTCTTCTGTGTTGAATGGTGCTGCATTGCTGCAAAATTGGAGTCCATAATGGTCATAAAATAGAGATGGTGGTCAGCCTGTCAGAGAGTCACAGCTTTAAAATATTTTCAGCTGCACTAATAAATAGGTGACAGGAAACTTGGACTACAGGAAAAGCAGCAGATGTTGTGAACTCTGTCAGTTTTCCCTTGTAATTGACACAGTTGAGGTTGAAGCTGAGGAGCAGTTTGGGAAAAGTGTTACAAATAGTAAATGGGGGATGATTATTGAGCTGCTAAGGAGCTCTTGACTTTTACAGATGATTTTCGATCCTACTATGAGCAAGAAGAAGAAGAAAAAGAAGAAGCCCTTCATGCTGGATGAGGAAGGAGGAGGAGACATACAAACGGAAGAGACTCAGCAATCAGAAACAAAGGAAGTTGAACCAGAGCCAACAGAAGACAAAGATGTTGAAGCAGATGAAGAAGACAGCAGGAAGAAAGGTAAAGTGAATCCATGTACTCACAAAGGTACTGTTTTGAGACTACAAGCCCAGTTTCAAGAATTTGGCATCCCAGAGTATAATGCCAGAGCCTTGGTTTGTTCAGAGATTTGTGATTAATCTCTGGTGCCTGTTTGGAGAGCACATTGCCTTCCTGCTTGGAATCACATTCACAGACATCACCAAGCTCCCAAGGGCTTATATAATTTCCAGTTTTCTAACTCAAACAGTTCTTTGTGTGAGGCACTGAAAAGAGACTCTCTAAAATAGTGTGAAGCTTTAAATCTTCCATGTGCAGTTGTTGCAGTAATTCCACAGTCATGTCTCTTTTTCATTTGAACAATTAAGCAATAGTGTGAATAACAGAAACATGGTTAAAGGAGTTTGTAGTTTTTGGAAAATTCTGAACGTGGCACCCAGGGTGTTCTTTGGAATCTTTGAGGAATGAGTGTGTGATTGTGTATAAAACCTTGCTTTTTAAATTGAGGCCAATGTCATTTCAAGATTACCTAATTCATAGAGTGCCATTAACTTAAATCCAGTTTGTTGATAAAATTGGCTCCTGCTGCAGACCAAAGAAACTGTACCTTCCTCCTGCACTTCTCATTTTTCATCCAAGCTCAAAAGTGACTAATTTATCTTGTACACCAGAAAGAAAAATTAAACATTTGAAGTATCTAAAGACAGAAGATGCAGAAACTAAAACAGTATTTGGGAGCAGAGGGGGATGATCTCTTCAAACCTGAAGGATATCCACAGGGGTTACAGATCATTGCTCATATCTTACTGTAATGTTTTAAAGATTTGGATGTAAATTAGAAACCTTAATGTCTGAACTGTTTCTGCATTTACACTTCTTTAGGCAATCCTTTGTTTTTGTTTTTTAGATACAACAGATGACTTGGATGATTTAAACTTCTTCAATCAAAAGAAAAAGAAGAAAAAAACAAAAAAGATATTTGATATAGATGAAGCAGAAGAAGGTGTAAAGGTTTGTTTACATAATTTGACTGTGTGTGCAAACTCTCTTGCTTCCATTTTCTTGAGACTGGCAGAGCAGGAGTTGTCTCAAGTCTGTCACTGTGTCTTGGTGCAGTTCATAAATCAACTTCAAAGGTCTTTCATTTTTTTTTGATGAACATGTTGCTCCTGCCTGGACTTTTTGTCCAGAAGTGGAAAAACCTGCCTGCTCTGCACAAAGATGTGCAAATAATTGAGCAGTCTGCCGGAAGAGCTGATTAACCTCAAGGTTAATTGTCTTTTGGGGTTAGAGAGGTAACTGGATGTCAGAAGTCACACACAGAACAGTCCTCTAAAGGCCAGCACTTCAAATAAAGTGCATATATCTGCCAAGAAATCTGTTTTCACTCTGGTGTTTTCTTTAGAAAGGATTGGCCACTGTGCTGTGTTCCAGAAGGTGTACAAGATATTTTTACTCTTCTCAAGTTTTATTCCAAGTAATGTTTTTGTATCACATGTCAGTGTAACTGGCAAGCCCAGAGAGCAAGAGGATAGAGAAATGTTACATTACACATAAACCTCCTCTTCAGATTCTGCCTTTTGGGGAAGAAAATGTTCTTCTGATCTGCCTCAGAAGACAAAATGCTTTCTCTGTGTTCTTTCAATGTGCAGAATTGTGATAACAAATTAGGGTAGCATAGCTTTGCTTTCTTTTACTGCTGCCATGTGGGGTGTTTTGTTCCCTCCTGTCCTCAGATGGCTGCTGCCTTTAAGTTCAGCCTGACCTTGTTTCTGGCTAGCCACAGGTTAAGCCAGGAAGTGCCCTGCTCATGGCAGTAGTGCAGGATATAGGGCTCTCTTGAACATGCTGGAATTCCATTCTTACCTGTTGGGTTTCAGGGCAGTGGTGGATGTCACCAGTATTCACCTCTAAGCTGGTGTTCCTTCTGGTGCTGTGCAGTGGAGGGCTGTGGTTAACACTGGATAAACCACATTCTTACTTCTTTGCAGGAATTGAAAATTGAAGGAGATGTGCCAGAGACAGTAGAACCTGAAGATGACCTTGATATCATGCTGGGCAATAAAAAGAAGAAAAAGAAGAATGTGAAGTTTCCAGATGAAGATGAGATAATGGAAAAGGATGAAGGTAGAAGTATAACCTAGCTCAGTCAGATGTCAAAAGTGAAATGCAGCCCACCTTGTATGTGAATAAGTTCTGTTCAAATGCCTTTTTTGTTACAAAATTGATCAGAAAAATGTTGTGTAAAAGCACTGTATAAATTTGCCATGAGTGCTCGTGTCCCTTGTTGACAAACAGAGAAGACTCGAGTCCACATCTTAGTGGAACTTCCTTCTGTGTACCTTTTAGAAATCATGTAAGCATGAGGTTCAAGAATGTTTCTTCATGAATCCCCAAAAACTTTTTCTACAGCATTCGAGGATGAAGATAGCAAAAAAGATGATGGGATTTCCTTTAGCCTTCAGTCAGGACCTGCGTGGGCAGGCTCAGAAAGGGACTACACATATGATGAGGTAATGTTCCAGAGACTTTTAAAACACATTTTCCATATTCATCTGCATCAGTAGAGCCTTATGCTCCTATTTCTGACTTCAGAGTGAAGGACTTGTAAAGCTAACAAGGTGTGTGTTCTATCAGAGTAATTTTCAGGTGGGGCAGTATTGGTTATATTCAAACACCTCTGCCATGGGCAGAGCAAACCCTTGGGGAAGTAGTGTTGGGAGTTTGCATTTATCAGAACGTTTTAAGTGTGTTCTTAGGCAGAGGTAGTCTGATATTCACTGTGAATGCTGTTTCAGGTGGCTTTTAGAAGTGAGGGACTGTGAGAAATGGAAAATGCTGATGTGAGTGTGAATCCCTTCTTTTGCAGTTGCTCAATAGAGTTTTTAACATCATGCGGGAAAAGAACCCGGACATGGTGGCTGGAGAGAAGCGGAAATTTGTCATGAAGCCCCCGCAGGTTGTGAGAGTAGGGACCAAGAAAACATCTTTTGTCAACTTCACAGATATCTGCAAATTGTAAGTTTCCTCTTTGGATTTCCCAGGAATAGCAGATGGATGCACTGCTCTGTGCTCCTGTGTTGAAGGCAGAGTTTTCTGGCGAGTGACTGTGGCAAACCAGGAGTGGAAGCTATTTCAGTCAGAGAGCTCGTTACATTTCTCTGTGAGAAGATATTTCTGAGCATGATTTATTGAGAAAATTTCTAATTTTATACTTAAATTATGAAAATGGTGCATGGGCTGAAACTTGGTGAGTTCATTGGCTTCTATCAAGTTGGGTCACCAGTGACATTTATGTGCAAGCCTTGAGGAGAAGGGTGGGAAGAGTTCTTTTGAATTTGAGCTGACTACAAATACTGTCCTCTCAGGAAATGATATGGACTCCAGTAGTGCTTTCCCACTGTTTTCTGCACTGATACCTACATCTTAATTATGTCTTGTGAAGGCAGCTCTGATCTTTGTGAGCACTTCTGGGAATGCAGATCTGACGGGTATCAGATGTGTGCCAGAAAACAGGCCTGCTGAAGCCCTGCTGAGGGTGCACTAAGGGGAGTTTCTAATGGTGGTTACTAATGTTTTTTCAGGGGATGAGACAGTAAGAATGAAAAATCATTAATAGAAAACTTCTTTTCACTAGTTGTTGTAATTTTGAGTTGGAGATAGTGGGAGGTTTTTTGTGTGGACTGTTTTATGTGCTCTTCAGTGCAGACCCCTGGTACTGCTTCCTTTGAAACTTTCTAACTTAAATTGGATTTACCCTGCCAGTCCTGTATAAATACCAAATTTCTCTGAAGGGGGAAGGTTAAACATTTCCTTACTTTATTTTTAGATTACATCGTCAGCCAAAACATCTCCTGGCATTTTTGTTGGCAGAATTGGGTACAAGGTAAGGCTGCTGGGCTGTGGGCATGCTTAGGGTTGATGTTGGTCAAATAGAACGTTTTTGGGGGTATAGATGTGCTGGAACATGAGGCTTTTGTTCCCTGCACTTCAGTGCTGTGCTGGGTGATTGAGGAGAGAATATTTTAGTGAGGAGGTACAGAGGGAAACTCCAAGTCCAAGGGAATGGTCTTGTTCACTCCCCTGAGAGAGGCAGGTGAAGATTGTGCCTGGGCAAAACTTCCTGTAGGAAATAGCTCTAAGTACCTCAGAATTTTCCATTTATTTTTTTCCCCTACAACACAATTGTGGCTGTGCTCCTCTTGAAGAACACATCCATACCTTGCTTCATGTTCTTGATTTGTTTTAATGCTTCACACCTGCAAATCAAATAATTTATTTTCTCTTTTCAATCAGTGGTTCAATAGATGGTAACAACCAACTGGTAATCAAAGGAAGATTCCAGCAGAAACAGATAGAAAATGTCTTGAGAAGATATATCAGTAAGTAGAACTCCCTTTCCCACTGCAGATTTTTCTCAGGCCCCTTGTGATGCCCAGGGGCCCAGGTGTGTGCCCACCGTGGAGGAGGCTGAGGAGCCACTTTAACTTCCCTTTATCATGGAATAATGCAAATTCAGGTGGTTCTGCTGTGGTTAGACCAGGGCTCTACTCTGTCCTGTACTAAAACATGCCAAGGAAAACAGAGCATTTGAGAACTGCTTGTTTTCATCTGAGCTTGGTATCTTGGCTTTGATGAGGACAGTGGAAAACAGCAGTAATTGTTAATTTTGCAGTCTGTTGTAGCCATGAATTGACAGATGCAGTGTTTGTGTGCTACAGCTGGTCAGAGGACTCAGATTCTGTGTCACAAAGCTCCTGCTCTAGTGCTGTGTCAGTAGCAGAGCTGCTGACACCTGGCAGTGCTGCCTCAGCAGAGGAGCTCAGGGAACAGCAGTGGGAAGTCATTACTGGTTATTAACTTGAAAACAGCATCAATGCTCGATGTAGCACCCAAAACCTCCTCCTGCTTAACCAGGGGCGATTTTTAAGTTTTCATAATCAGCCCCTCTGAGCTGGTGGGTGTGTTTGCACAGCTTTTCCAGAGGGCTGTGCAGCAGCAGCTGCTGCTGGGTTAACTGGGCCTTGCTTCCCCCAGAGGAGTACGTCACCTGCCACACGTGCCGCTCCCCAGACACCATCCTGCAGAAGGACACCCGGTTATACTTCCTGCAGTGCGAGACCTGCCACTCCCGCTGCTCCGTGGCCAGCATCAAAACAGGCTTCCAGGCTGTCACAGGCAAGAGAGCACAGCTCCGTGCCAAAGCTAACTAGGTTTGCTAATCAACACTGGAGGAGTTGGCAAAGTGTTCTGGGGAGATGGGACTGGACAGGTTTGCAATCGGAGTGGATTTACCATTGTATTAAAGCAAGGTTGTAAAAACGACAAATTTGGCTTTTGATTGATTGGTCTGTGAAATCCTTGCAAGATGCAGATCCTCAAGCTGTTCACATACATTTGCTCATTGAATATATTTTACCAACTGTAAAGGAGCGTGGTGGGAAAGGAGGTGCTTTTTAATCCGTTCAGACTTCTGTAAAACACAAGATAAATTAAAGATACTATAACAGTGAGTGTCTTGGATTTGGATTTTTCCTTCAGTTTCCTCTTCAAACACTGGTGGGAATGGTTGGTGTGTTGTTCTGCAGATCATGTCACTGAGCTATGTCCAAGACCCAGAATGAAGTTTTAAGATAAAGGCTATTTTGCTTTTATATAACAGGCTTATTTTAGTTACGCTGTCATGAAACAGAGAAAGCAGTCAGGGTCCCAGTGCTGACAGGCCAGCATGAGCCCTGCTCCTGCTTGTACAGCCATGGGTGCCTTGTGCACAGACAGGGGGGGTCAGGGCATGCTGGTGCTGCTTAATTAGGCAAAAATAGCTCTGAGAGAGTTCAGCCACCAGATTAGTGCTGAATCTTAACACAGAATCAATAAACTGTACTGTAAGTTTTCATAGTGTCATAGTACTAAATTTTGCAATTTCTAATAGAGAAACATTTATATTTCTAAGTCCTGCACTCTTCATCACTTTAAAAAGAATCTAAATGCAGCAAAAAACAAAAAACTAGTAGGTCTAAATGCCATTGTATGGTGGCTGCAACACAGTCTTCTATAAGTCTTGAATTTGCAGGAGACACTGCCAAGTAATTTGGGTTCCAAATTAACATTTTGCTTCAGGATCTTCCCGTGCCCTTCCTCTGCTGGCAGTGTCAGTGACCTCAGGGGACACCTGGTGCTGTCCTCGCTGGGTTTTGTGTAGAAGTTGTTCCAGCTGGGGAGAACAGAGATGCAGATGGGGAGTGAAGGTCCCCCCTGGGTTGCAGAAGTGGGGACAGTTGTCACTGGATTGCCAAAATATCCCAGGGGGAGGGAAGGGTGCAGCAGCTCAGGGCCCCGGGCAGCCACCCCTGCGGGTCAGGGGAGCAGCCTCCTCCCCAGGGGAGCTGGTCCTTCTGAAGGCAATACAGCAAACACCACAACTTGAAGGGTTTCTACTAAGTTTTAACCTTTGTATGTTAACACAGAGCACAGTATTGCTGGGGAGTCACTCACTTGCTATTTGAAAACTTTGACAGTGCTGTAAGGTGAAAAATCAAGGTTTTATGGTTGGTTTCTTAAAAGCATTTTGAATTTCAAGTGAGCTATAACAATGTTGGATGTATCTTAAAGTGAATAAAGCCAGGATCAGTGCCTCTTGTAACATTATTGTTGTATTCTTGTTTCTTCCTCTAGCAAAAAGTCTCCTCTTGGGAGTAAAACCTTGGAGAAGTGCAAGTTGCCTTTTTGTTTTGGTGACTTGCTGGTGGGATGCCCTGAAATAGCTGAAGAGCAATGATACTTTGTTTTTAAATGCTTGTTTTTCCCTGGGTCAGATACCTTTAACATACTTAAAACATACAGTGTGGTCTTGAGTTGGTGCTGTATTTCAGTGCTTTCACTTGATTTAGTGAAATTGGATCAAAAAGATCCAAGTTAATAAAGGAATAAATCATTATTCCAATCTCTCAGCTGTGAGCCCTGGCTTGCAGGAATTTGATAGGTGTATTTTGTAGATGTGCTTTGAGTCTGTGCATGAAACCCTGAAGGCTTTTAATGACTGATATTTGAGTGCAGCATCTTGAGCTGTAGGCTCAGACCCTGCTGTGGAATCACCTCACTAATGCAGGAAAAGGCTGGCTAGGAGCAGATAGCAGTTGGGGTTTATTTTTTTTTTAGCAAAAACTTCCACAGTACATTCAGATAATGTTGTATGAACACAAATGCCTCATGCTGCTGCTGAGGCTGATGTGAGTTTGAAGTACAGTTGTGTTCAGAGGTAAAAAAAGATTTTACTTGAGCTGGCTGTGAGAAAGCAGCTTGGGGATGGAGTTCTCAACAGAGGAGGGGGTAGCTGAGGTTGCCCTGGGCCTGTGTGCAGATACCCTTTTGGAGGCAGAGCTGGTTTTGTCTGTGTTTTTTCCTCTCTGAGCTGAAAATCGGCTTTGTGGATATGTGGGAGCCAGATTTTAGGTACTGAAAGTCCCTGTGTGACTGACAGCTGGGCTGCTCCTCTCCATGGCTTTTGCCATGCCCAGTTCTCCACCTGATCCAGTAATCTGAGCAGTGCAGGCTGCTCCTTCCCAGCAGTGAAGGTGAAACATCTTCCAGCCCAGAACATTCAAGAGATCATCTGAGACTTGTCCCTGGAGGTGCTGGCAGAACAGACAATTGCTGTTGTGGTCAGTCAGCCTGAGATTTTCTGATGCCTTGGAACAATAATCTCTTTACCTCCACTTCTGCCAGGATGTGCTTTTATCTCCACTGTCAGGTGCTTGCAGTTCAGGGGGTTGGGGACCTTGCTCATGTCCCTGAAGTAACTGGGGAAATGGGAACATCTCATTCCCTAATTGAGCACAAATCCCGTGGGATCAGCTGCCCTGGGGCTCATGTGCTTCTGTTCTGCTGAAGTCACTGGTGAAAATCTGTGAGAATAAACTCCATTGCTGGGAGCTTCTGGCCAGAGCAAGAATTTAATCATTTTTTGTAACCATATCTGGTATAAAGGAGGAGCATTTATGAAATGGCTCCATGGAGAGCTGGGAGTTTCTGGTTGTTCACATTGTGCAGTGTCCTCCAGGCATGGCCACATCCCGAGATCCCTGCTTTGGGCCAGCTCTGGGGCAGCTTTTCAGGGAGCCTGGGGCAGCTGGGGTTGTCAGCACTGAGAGGAAAAGAGCAGATTTTCAAAGCTGTTGCTACCAGGACAGGGTTTGTCATGAACTGCAGGGGGTGTTGAACTTTAATTGGGTGAAAGGACCTGTGGTGGTGGCTGGAGGGGAGGTACAGGAATAGAAACAGCAGGAAGTTCCTGAAAATCAAGAAAGTGGGAAGTTGAGTGTGATGCTGACAGCTGAGAATCACTAGAATTTATCTGTTCATCTTATAAATAACATTTCTCCAGCTTTCTGCTCTGCCCCTGTGCTCAGTTTTCCCCTAGAGGTTTATTCCAGATTACTGGAATAGCATCCAAGAAGGTGAGAGGCCAGGCCTTGAGAAGGATTGAACACAGACATTGAACAGCAATCAGAAGCTGCACAAGAATCTTGAGCAGTTCAGATTCAGTCTGGATGGAGAGCAAACTGCAAAGCTTCTCCAGCTGCTAAAAGAATTGCTGAATTTTCTTCCTGAGTTGTTCCTGCTGTGGTGAAGGTCATTTGCCAGAGAAGCAGAGGACCCAGGTCACAGGGGGATCAGGACAAGCCTGTCCTGGTGAAAACCTCTCCTGGTTTTTGCAGCAGTGCCAGCAAGGCCCCAGCTGGAGTCTGCAGAGGGCTGGATTCCCTCAGGGTCCATGGGAGCAGCCAGGGTTAGGCTGGACCTGCCTGGCTCTGCCCCTCATTCTGCTCTCTGCATTTGTAGGGACACTTGGCAGTTCAGGCTTGCTCTGGTTCCAGGGCTTTGTCCACCTTGGGAAACTCAAGTGGCTCCAGTTTGGGTTAACAGCTGGAAGGATTTTGGGTGAACAGTCAAATCCTATGGCAGAGAAAGGAGCACAATTCTGTGTGTCCTTTCCCTCCAATGCAGCGAGATGAGGGAGCAGAAAGGTTGCTCTGAACAGTTGCTGAAATGATCTTGTGACAGGAGGAGGAAAAGGGCTTTTGGGAAGATGTTACATGGCAATATCTTCCTCCTAAAGTGAATCATCTTTTTCTCCTAAAGAGAAACAAGTTCAGGGGCTGGTGCTGATCCTCACCTGGACAAGCCTTTGCTTTGAAGGGACCTCACCTGGCTTCAGTCCCTGGGTTAAGAATTTTGGTGTTTGCAGTTCTCTCATTATTTTAGCTTTTTTTAGTCATTATTTTAGGTCTTTCATTATTTTAGCTATTTCAGTGATGAAGACAGGGCAGTGCCATCAGAGGTCATTCAGCCAGTCTTTAGTTGTTGGAAAAAGCCTGAAGACTGCTTTTCCTGTAGGTGTTTCTCCAGATGTGGATACAGATGAGCTCTAAATACACTTTCACAGAGGTATCACAGCATAACCCTGTACACTCTTAAATATCCTGGATACAGAATGGCTGTCAGTCTGTCCTGAGCCCAAGGGAACAGTTCCTTATACAGAAATTCCAGCTGGCCCTGGAAATGTGTTGCTGCCCAACAGAGCCAAGGAATTGGGTTTTCCTCACCAGAAGAAAAATTCTTTCTCACTTTCCTCTGCTCTAGTCTGTGAGCACAGGCTCATTCCTTGCTGCCTGAGCTTGCTGTTCATCCTTTTTTCTTTTTGCACATTGCAAACACCTGCATAATTCTGAAATAAAGCACTTTACCTCTGTGCTGGGAAGCTTTTTTCTGCCCAGTACCCACCAGAAATGTGTGATACCTCTGTCCCTCCCTCTTCAGCTCATTGCATGGCCACAGTGGTCTCTGGACTCCCAGAAGTTCTGCTTTTTCTAACAGAAGCAGCATCTTTAATTCTACATTCTGTAGTAAAGCAAATCACTTCTAAAATCCATTGTTTCTTCCCCCAGCCCTGCTTTGGGTAATTATCCTGGAAATTTGGTGTATTTCCTTCTCCAGTGTGAGAGCACTGCACTGTGGGACTTATGGCAAAGCAGTTTGTGCCCTGATTGTCACCAGTGTCAGGTGCTTTTTTACAGGGAGGAAATCTAGATGTGATTCATTTTGAAAAAAAAGGCACAGAAGGCAAAAAAATAATTCAATTACATTTTTTGTTTTGTGGACTGAAATGTCTCTGTGCTCCTCATTACCCTCAGAATTTGCAGCAGGCCTTGTGCTGTTTTTCAGCACCAAAATTGCCTTTTTTCCACCAAGGCTGTGAAAAAATAAGTTCTGAGAAATGTGAGCTCACCTGAAATGAAGCTTAAAACATTTTTCTTTGCTGTCTTGTCCCCAGCCTCCCTGACACCCTTGGACAAGAGAGCAGTGGTTGCTTTCTCTGTTCTTCTGAAGGAGCTGTGCACAGCCCTGGGCTTCTCCTGATGTGGTGATTTGGGTCCAGGTGTGGCTGTTGAGGTTTCCCTGGTGGTGGGAAAGCCCCTGCTTGGGGCTGCCTGTGGACTCTCCAATATTCCACACATGGCAGTTTGTTTTTAATTCCAGACCTTCTCCATTTTCCCCAAATTCATTTAAACCATGTGCTGAAGCACATTGTTTGCCTCTCCTCTTTGCCCTGGATGAGGGAGGTGGATCCTGCCCCTGGCCAAGAACATCCCTGGACTCGAGGAAGGTGGAGTGTGCTGGGGCTGGAGCCCCCTGTCCCTCTGGAGATGCTGCGGGCAGAGGTGGCTCCAGAGCAGCACAGGGTGCCCTGGCCTGTGTGGACAGAAGGGAAGGGCTGAGGCTCAGGGTGCAGCCCAGGATGTCCCAGCTGAGCTGCCAGACCTGCTCCCCTCGCCCCACCTGCCTCAGGCTCACCCAGCAGGAGCTCTGAGCAAACCCATCCAGTGCTGGGGGCTCTGCACCCTTGTGCCAGCCTGGCAGAGGCAACAATGCCCCTGCCTGGGAGGGGATTGGGCAAGGAAAGGTGCTGAACTCGGTGTTTGCTTGCTGGACCAGGGTGTCCATCCTGCCACGTGCCCTCTGTCCAGGGCAGGCAGAGCATTCCCAGTGTGGCTGGGTCCTTTCAGCACCACCGTCCCCATCCAAGGCCTGGGGGTGTTTTCCTGCCAGGGGATAGACAGGCTCCACCAGGAGCCTGTGGGGCTCTTGACCACATCTCCACACATAAAACTTGGTTGAGGAGAGGGAATTGAAGCTCCTGTAGGTAACAAGAAGACAATGCAGGAGGGATGTGACCACTGTGACAGACACTGCAACTGCCTCTCACAAATTCCCCAAAGAACAGTCCTGTTACAGCTGCAGTCACTGAAATGTTCCCAAAGTGCTGCACAGCCTGGAACTGTGATGCTCCTCAAAGTTAATGGGTGTTCTTCAAGTCAGTGGGGGTTTTTGTTGTGTCTCCTGATCAGACTGAATGAGTGCAGGCATTTTGGCCCCAGTGATTGATTGTCCATGTCCAGAAGCAATGGAAGGAGCATTTGGGACTGGAGGAACCCTGCTCTGCTGCTCTAATGCCTGTCCAGGCCAGCATGGCAAAACCAGAGCAGCAAAGCCTCCTGCACATCTGTGGGTGCCTTGCTGTGCCTCGTACCCAAAGTGTGTCAGCAGCCCCAGACACTCCTGCTTCCTGTGCAGAGCTGCAGGGAAAGCAGCAGGGACTGAGACTTTGGGGGTGTTTCTAACCAGGACCGTGCTGCTTTGGCCACTGATGGATGGCACCAAACAGCAGCACAAGTGAGAACCCAGGTGAGGTCCAGGACACTTGGGAATGAGACCTTCCCTCTGTGGGTGGTGGGGAAAATCTTTCACAAAAGCTTTATTTTTTCTTTTCAAGCTCACACCATGTGTGTTGTGTGTGTTCAGTTGAGCTGCTCAGTTCATGCTGGTCACTTTTCTCCAGAATATGCAGCTGTTGAATTAATTGTCTGTGGGGCTGTTCTGGAGGGAATGGACTGGCCCAACCCTCATCTTCCCCCATCCCAGCAGGGCAGGGACAATTTACAGGAGTGCTGTGGGAACACTGGACCATGGAAAACGAGGTTGGGTGCAAATAGGATGGGATCCTTTACATTCATTCAAGAGCTAATGGGATCTAACACATCTTTTTATGTTTGAATTTTGATGTTTGAAGGGTCTGAGGAGAACCACACCTCTGTTAGGCAGGACAACCCAAAAGGGCCAGGAGCTGCCAGTGCCAAAAGATGAGATGGGGAAGAAAACTGGCTTGGCTGAACTTCTGCCTGGAACTGAAGTGAAAATGTTAATTTCTGACTTTTGGAAGAACAGAGAGGTGATTTAGGACAACTACAATGGTGTCATGGGGTTATGCAGTGAGAAAATAAGAAGGGTCAAAGCTTAACTTGAATTTAATCTGGCTACTGCCATAGAAGACAATAAAAAAATGTGGTTGTAAATACATCACCAACAACAGCAGGGCTGAGGAGAATCTCCCTCCTTTATGGGATGTGGCTGGGGATGGTCTCTTTTCCCAGGTATCAAGGGGTAACACAAGAGGAAATGGCCTCAGGTTGTGCCAGGGGAGGTTTAGGTTGGATATTATGGAAAATTTTGTCACTGAAAACATGGTCAGGCATTGGCACAGGGCAGTGGTGGAGTCCCCATCCCTGGAGGGGTTTAAAGAGGTGATGTGCACTTGGGGACGTGGGTCAGTGATGGCCTTGGCAGAAACTGGGGAGGTTGGGCAGGATGGCCTTAGAGGGCTTTTCCAGCCTAAAGGGGTCTGTGCTCAGAGCAGGGGTGGCCCCTCCTGGGCCCCCATTCCTCTCCTGATGCACCAGTGGGGAGCTCTGCAGGTGCTTTATGGCCCCAAGGGTGAATGAAGGGCTTGGGGGTGTCCCTTTCCCATCCCCTGCTGTCCCCTCACCTGGGTTCTCTGCACTGCCATGGACAGACCTCTCTGAGCACCAAAACCCCAGAACTCATCTCCCTGGGGCCCCACTCTGCCAGGAGCAGAGTGAACTCCCTGCAGGGGCCTGCCTGAGAGCTCCCAAAGCTCTCCTCCCAGAATAATGAACAAAATCAAACCAGTTGTTTGCTGGGAGGCCTCACCCATGCTCTAGAGCTGAGCTGGAGTGACCCAGCCCCTGATGCACTGCAGCTCTCAGAGCTGGGTGCACGGCTCAGCAGACTGAAGGCTGGGCTGATTTCCATCTTCTTGACAACCTTGGTTTGGTTTTAGGGCTTTTTCCCCCCTCCTGTTCCTCCTTCCAGCCACAAAGACACCCAACCACCAGGCTGGTGCTGCTGCTTCTCACGCTGGAGTGAACTGGTGACTCACAGCAGGATGGATGGACAGGTGGATGTTCAAACATCTCACACTCACCATGAACTCAGGCAGTTTTGCCCTCCAGGGCTGGATGGTGGCTTGGAGAAACCTGGTTCAGTGGAAGGTGTCCCCAGGAGATCATCTTTAAGGTTCTTCCCAACCCCAGCCATTCTGGGATTCTGGGATTGTCCCCATGTGGTCACTGGTCCCTCCTGACACCGCTCTGGTGCCAACCAGAGCAACACTCTGCTTAAGGAGCAGTCTTCAGCACTGCTTGTGCAAACTGGCAAAGCAGCCAGATTTTTCCAGTCTGTTATGAGCTGGACCAGTGCAAAGTGCAGAGATTAAAGGCCTGGATTTGGCCCCTGCTGTCCTACATCAAAGAACCCCCGTGAACACAGATGTTCTGCTCAGCCCTTTCCCTTGGGCAAGGGAAAGTAAATCCTGTGGGCAGAGCCGAGTCTTGGAGAGGGAAAAAAGACTTGTCTGGAACAGAGGAAACGAGTGTGTGTGCATGGCAGAGAGAAGAGAGGGGAAGCAAACTAGATTTCTTTCTTTTATTATACAGGATTGTATGTACAAGGTCACCTCTCTCCCAAACAGCAGCAGCACAGTCAGTTCACAGCCAAACCTGCAGCTCATCTCTCCAGGCCTGGAGAACAGCTCGGGACAACTCGGGGCAGACCTTGCACAGGAACAAGGGTGGGGCAAGCACGGGGCTCCCTCCAACCCCTCCCCAAGCAGCCCAAACTAAGAAATGCAAAGAAAACTTTGTGCTTCAAGAGCCACGTGTGCTCCAGGACGGTGCCAGGGGCAGGGAAGTGTCACCCCTGGAGCTGTTTTCCCTTCACCCTTCCAGGAGATGCTGTGGATGAGGTTGGAGCACTGGGAGCACGCAGGTGTTGTGTGGGAGGGACTGGCCGGGGGAAGGTGTGGACACTGCTCTGGTTCCAAGCACGGATGTGCTGTCCTGGAGGGGAAGGGCAGGCAGGACACAGCAGCTCTGGGTAAAGCTGCCCGAGCTCCAGTCCCGGGAAAACGGAGCCCAGGAGTGAGAAACGAGGAGGAGAACGGCCGAGGCCTCTCGGGTGCGGGGGTCCCACGATGAGCCCTCTGCTCACAGCACGGGGCAGGGGGCAAAGCAGCTGGGATCCAGGGAGCAGGGCAGGTGCTGGCACACCCTGCTCGGGGTGTCCCCGGCCTCGGGCACGCCGTCACCCTGGCGCTGGAGCTCAGGCAGGAGCGGCAGCACCACTCCCCTGGCGTGTCCTGACCGGGGCAGGAGGAGACCTGGGCAGCCAGGGAAGGGGCTGATGTCTCTGGCTCCAGGCTGCAGGAACTGGGTGCTCCACATCCCTTCTGGGGAGCAGCTGGTCCAAGGAAAGGGTCTCATCTGCTCGCACCCCTCACTCTGCAGAGGCTTGCTCAGCCCTCACACGGTGGAGAATGAGGACACCAAACCACTGAGGGTGACGTTTGCCTGCTTTCTCCTGCTTGGGATCACTTGCTTTCCTGCAGCTTCCTCTCCCCTATCCCTCTTCAAGCGGCTTCCCAGAGCACAGCAACTGCTCCAGCACCGACTCCTTTCCACCTGGAAGTGACCATGGACACACAGCAGCTCGTGGGGCACAAGAGAGGTGACAGGAGGTGGCTGTGCTGGAGGACAGCTCACCCCACAGCCTCTGACCCAGCTGGATCTTCAGCACAGGAACACAAACTGTCCAAACTGAGACACTGCTTTTCTCCCTCAGTCAGGAAATGCTCTGGCTCTCACCTCGCAGAGGAAAAATGTCTTTACTGGGCTGGGCTGAGCTCTCTCTGCTCTCCTGCAAGCAGCTCTAGAACACCTCAGGACACTTCTGCTCTCTGTGGTGGCTCTGGGTTGTGCAGGTCTGGCTCCTGCCTCCTCTGCTGACTGCAGAGCTCCGAATCCATTGCAGGGGTGGTGGGGATCTGCTGGGAGGATGAGTTTTCTTTGCCTTTGCTTTACAGATGGATGGAAGATGTCGGGCCATGTTTCTCCTTTGAATGCCAGGTAGAGATGACAGCAGCACTTCCATTCAGCTTGTCTTGCTCAACGTGCCAGGACAGGGTTTAGCCTCGTGCTTTCCTCACACTGCTGCTCACAGCTGCAAGGAGAGAAGGGGGAGCTACAGCACCGTCCTTGAACCCCAGAGATTTGTCACTCAGGAAAGGGGGTGAAGGGCTGGCCAGTGACCCAGCTGAGCAGCCAAGCTCCATGCTAGGAAAACACAGAGGATCAGTGGAAAAGAGCTTTTCCTGAAGCAGCAACCCCCCAGGCCCAACAGGAGAGCTTTGGCTCCATCAGCAGCACAGGAGCTGTACCTGGTTACTGTAGCCTGGCATCCTCCACGTCTGTGTAATGGCTGTTCTCCTGCAGGGAAAAGGGAACCACAAACAGTGAATCACCCTCCTGCCCTGCCTGGGACACTGGGACACCTCACATGTGGTCACCAGCTGGTGCCCTGCTGTGGGAGAGCAGTGCCAGGGTGCTCAGTGTGATGGAGGAGCTACAGACCACACTGGCATGGACACCGGGGCCAGGGCTGTGCTTTCTGCCACAACACAGGCCCAGGAAAATCACAAATTTCCTCTGGCTCCTTGTTCTGAAACAGCTCTGCCAAACAGACCTGGGGTGTGGAATTCCCTCCAGGGCTTGGAAGTAACAGAATAACAGAATCATTCACATTGGAAAAGACTTCCAAGATCACCAAGTCCAAGCAGTAACCCAGCCCCTCCATGTTCACTTCCCTGGGCAGCTGTTCAATGCCTGGCCACCCTTTCAGTGAAGACACTTCCCTGATCTCCAATCTGAACCTCCCCTGGCAGTTTGAGGCCATTTCCTCTCATCCTGTTTCTTCTTCCCTGGAACTGCCCAGTGCTGCCAAGGTGCATCAGTCCACAAAGGCAAATCAGTGTTCTGAATTCTGCTGCTGAGCACAGGAACTGCTCCCAGTTTGCAGCAGAACTCATTCTCCAGGACAGTAACACTCATCCATCACTCCAAAGGCCACAAAAATGGTGCTGAACTCATGCACCCATGCAGGGGTTTGGAAAGCACAGCATGTGTTTGCACTGACTTGATGGTCTTGGAAGTCTTTTCCAGCCTTTATGGTTCTCACAGGAATTTTTCTCCTGCAGTTGCTGTGCAGAGCAGCATCACTGAGGGAATGGGGTGCTCAGCAGTGCTGTTTAACCTCCTGCACAGGGTGAGGACTTCAAGGATGGAAATGGATCCAGTTGTCTGCAGGAGATATGAGGGGCTCCAAAAGGAAAGACAAGGGAACAGGCTGAAAGCCAGGGGAGGTGGCCTTGCCCTGGGCAGAGCCCAGCTGCAGTGGGATGTGCCTTGGAGCAGGCCTGAGCCAGCTGGGAGCCTGGGGGGAGGACCAGGGCCAGCCCAGCGTGGGTGACACTGTGACAGGCATCTCCTGCACACCCTGGGGTGACCTCCACTACCCTGGCAGCGGGGGGGAAGGGGCAGGGCTGGAGCAAGAGACAGGAGACTTTTGGAGAGCATTGAGAGTAAGTTCTGACCCAGGTGAGCAGGGGTGATGTGGTTCTGGTTCCTGATGGCCTCCACACCTGGTCAGGGTGTGAAGGTGGAGAGAAGCCTTGGCTGCAGAGCCCACAGGCCTGTGAAGCTGAGCACCCTGAGTGAAGTGACCAAGAGCAGGATCAAATCCCTGAACTTAAGAGAGCAGATTTTGGGTTGTTCAGGGGTCTGACTGGTAAAATCCCATGTGAGACTGCTCTGGAGGCCAAGGAGGCTGGGACATCTGGACTCCAGTGGTGTGAGGCTTCCAGTGGGTACCCAGCACCAACCCCAAAAACTGTTTAGATGCAGACTGGGCAGATAAATTACCAAAACTGCATGAAAACAGAAGAAAATCTGACCACAAATCAACCACTGTGCTGTAAATGCCTGAACACATCAGGAGACCTTTAGCTTTCCCTCCAGAGCAGCTGTCTGTGTGCAGGGATCTCCCCTTGAGCAGGCCCATCCCTCAAGACACTCCTCAGCTGACACCAGGCATTGATGGGCTGGCAGGTGACATTTTTTGCACACATGTGACATTTGAGGCAAGTACACAATAATTGTATCCCCTACTAGGTGCAGTAAATAGTACAGACCACCAATCCAGCTGCACTTACTCAATATTTTCCATATCCAGATTTATGGCTCAGAACTCAATAAACTCCCTCAGCTCTGTCTGAGTGACCTCTGTCTCTTGTTCTGCCACTCCCCTGCCCCTAGAGCCAAGGAGATTTTAGGGACCCCATGTGGGTGCCATGTCCATGGACAGCAGGTGGTGACAGCCACACTGGGGTGTGGGATAAAGGATTCCCCAGAACTGGGGGAATTCAGAAGTGCTCAGTGCTGTGAGCTCTGCTGAGCTGCCTTGCAGGGCTCAAGAAGCTCCCTGCACATGAGCTGCACACACTGCCCTGAGCATCCAGAGCACTTGGGAGCCTGTCTGAGGCTGGCAGTGGAATGTTTCTGGTCTTGATGCCACATCAGGACCAGGGAGTTACAGAAAACAGAGATGTAAGTGAGCTGAAACAATCATCTTTTTCTTCTTCTCTTAATGAGGACCAGCTCTTCCCAAACCACTGCCAGCAGATGTCTCTCCACTGTTTTCTTACCCCAGCAAAGGCACAGAAGTGCACATTTTTTGTTGACAGGCTGTGTGCTGCTTTATCATCATTAACATCAGCAAGTCTCCCCCTAATTTCTACCATCTGTTTGCCCTGATGTAACTCAAACCTGGCCTTCCTTTTCCTGTGCCTTTCTTCTTCCCAGTGCCTGGTGTGACATCTGTCCTCCCGCAGGACTGACGGACTCCAGCCACGAGGCCCCAGACCTGCAACAGCTGAAGGAGCTGGTTCAGAGCCCTCACCCATCATGGCTGGAGCAGGACAGAGCAGGAGAGCACAAACCAGCTGGGAATGACTGGAGCTGGAGGAGTTTAAGGCCTTGGGAAGTGCTGTGGGTGTGCAGTGTGGTCACCCCAGGGATGGGGGGTGAGGAAGAGGAGAGGGATGCTGAGCTTCATCCTCACTTCTGCTGCCACCAGTGCTGGGGTGGGGAGGGACTGGAGGTGTTCCAGGGGCCACTCAGGGCAGCTCATGTCCTTCTACCCTGCAGCCCTGCTGCCCTCAGCCTGGATTTGGAGCTGATCCTGCTCTCAGCAGTTTGGGTTTGGGATAAATGACAGTGCTGCCAGTGTTACCACAGTGCCTGGAATGACCTGTTCTGCACCCAAACACTGGGCTCCCATCCAAATGCACACATTTGTCACTGGGTTCACCAGGAACACCCTTGTTTGGGGCAGGACTAGGAGCAGTGGGGCTGATGTGTGCCCCACACACCGCTGGGGTCAGATCTTGGCTTGTGCCATGGGACAAGTGCCTCTGGAGAGGGACTTTGGATAAGGGCCTGGAGTGACAGGATAAGGGAATGGTTTCACATTTCCAGAGGGCAGGGTTAGATGGGATATTGGGAAGAAATTCTTCCCTGTGAGGGTGGGCAGGCCCTGGCACAGGGTGCCCAGAGAAGCTGTGGCTGCCCCTGGATCCCTGACAGTGTCCAAGGCCAGGTTGGATGGGGCTTGGAGCAGCCTGGGATAGTGGAATGTGTCCTGCCCATGGCAGGGGGTGGAATGAGAAGTTATCTCAGGTTCTTTCCAGTCCAAACCCTCCTGTGTCTCTGTGGGTGTCTGGGCAGCTGCAAGGGCACTGCAAATGCAGCTCATCTAACACAGCCTGTCTGCTGTGTGTTTAAATCCACCTAAGGATCACTTGGGAACAGAGCACCTTGGTTTAAACCACTCCTAGCTCTGAAATCAAGGATAAATGTCTGAATTTCAAGAGCCAACTGTGCTTCTTCAGCTTCTCCACACGTGCTTGCATGGACAGTGCTTCTGCAGGCAGCAGAGTGGCTTGGAAGCTGTGAGCAACAATTTGATTTAAATACAGTGATTTCTTTGGAGTAAGGTAAAACTACTTTTCCTGGGGATTTGGAAAGTTCCAGTAAAACTGTGGCCCACTACTGGCCCCCTTTTCTGCAGGGGTGCATTACCCAAGCTCTCTTACCAGTTCATCTTCACACTCCTCCCGTGCCAGCCCCTCCTCCTCGCCCTCGTCCCCGTTGAGTGGCTCCTCGGCGGTGGCCTCGGCCTCGGAGGCCGTGTCCTCCTGGGACACCTCGCTCTTGCTGCTCTCCACCTTCTTCCGGGCCTCTGTGGGGCAACAGTGGGATCAGGGCTGGATCAGGGCTGGATCAGGGCTGGATCAGGGCTGGGAACAGAGCCCCAGCCTGAGCACCCTGGGAGAGCCCCACAGGGCAGGGAAATGGCAATGATGGAAACGCTCCCTGCAGCCGGGAGCTCTGCTGGTGTGGAGGAGGCAGCCTGGGACACCATGGAGAGGGAACAGCAGGTCCTACACCTCCCAGCAGGACAGGGATGGGATAGAGATGGGATGGGATGGG